>NW_028300338.1:0-5000 GCF_049724085.1 Artemia sp. Qi Xiang Cuo
AAGAATTTCTTTTGAAAAAAAACCAAATGAATTAGTTGAAAAGAAAGTTTTAACAAGAAACGTCTGAAAAGTATTTTTTTGGGGGGTGGGGGCGATGACAGATTGTTTTAGTTAAATGGAGTCGAGTCGCACGAGGGTTCAGTAGCACGAGGGTTCAGTTGTATGGGGTTTCGGGTATACAGGGGTGCAGTTACCGGGGGGGATTCAGTTGCACGGGGGTTTAGTTAAATGAGGCTTGAGTTGCGCGGGAGTTGAGTTGCACGAGGGTTCAGTTGCCTGGGGGTTCAGTTACATGCGGATTCAGTTACATGGGGATTTGTTAAATGCGGTTGAGGGTCAATTTTGGAGGGAAAACCAAAAATACTCAGAATCGAAAATAAACGGGATCGGCCTCAAGGGGAAGGCTCAAAGACCCTTCGTTCCTCCATTTCTGAGGGGCAGGAGAGGTGGGGGGTCAATTTTGGAGGGAAAACCAAAAAAACTCCGAATCAAAAATAAATGAGATCTGCATCAAGGGGAAGGCTCAGAGCCCCTTCGATCCCCCATTTCTGAGGGCAGGGGAGGGGGAGGTCAATTTTGGAGGGAAAACCAAAAATACTCATTATCAAAAATAAATGAGATCTGCATCAAGGGGATGGCTCAGAGGCCCTTCGTTCCCACTTTTCTGCGGGCTGGGGAGGGGGAGGGGGAGTCAATTTCAGAGGGAAAACCAAAAGTACTCAGAATCGAAAATAAACGGGATCTGTCTCATGGGCAAGGCTCAGAGGTCCTTCGTTCCTCCATTTCAGAGGGGCAGGAGAGGGAAGGGCAGACCTAGTTTTTTAGATTTTCGTGGGTGTTAGGTTCCTGGGATTTATTATTTAAGAAGTTAACTTTAGTATTTCATAGTTTGAATTGGCTGAAATCATGAATTAGAATATTTAATTGGCTGTTTAGGGATTTTCAGACCTAGGTTTTTTTAGATTTTCGTGTATGTTTGACTCCTGGGGTTTATTATTTGAGAAGTTAACTTTAGTATTTTGTGGGTTGACGTGCTTGAAATCATGAATTAGAATATTTAATTAGCTGTTTGGGTTTTCAGACCTAGTTTTTTAGATTTTCGTGGGCGTTAGGTTCCGGGGATTTATTATTTGAGAAGTTAACTTTAGTATTTCGTATTTGACGTGCCTGAAATCATGAATTAGAATATTTAATTGGCTGTTTGGGGATTTTCAGACCTATTTTTTTTAGGTTTTCGTGTGTGTTTGACTCCCGGGGTCTATTATATGAGAAGTTAACTTTAGTGTTTTGTGGTTTTACGTGTCTGAAATCTTGAATTAGAATATTTAATTAGCTGTTTGGGTTTTCAGACATAGTTTTTTAGATTTTCATGGGTGTTAGGTTGCTGGGATTTATTATTTGAGAAGTGAACTTTAGTATTTCTTGGTTTGACTTGCTTGAAATCATGAATTAGAATAGTCAATTGTCTGTTTATGGATTTTCAGACATATGTTTCTTTGGTTTTCGTGAGTGTTTGTTTCCCGGGATTTATTATTTGATAAGTCAACTTAAATAGCTGGTGGTCTTACATGCCTGAAATCATAAATTAGAATAGTTGTTTAGCTGTATGGGCTTTTAGACCTAGTTTTTTAGATCTTCATGGGTGTTAGGTTCCTGTGATTTATTATTTGAGAAGCTAACTTGAGTATTTCATGGTTTGACTTGCCTGAAATCATGAATTAGAATATTTAATTGGCTGTTTGGGATTTTCAGACCTAGGTTGCTTTCGAAAACTCGGATGAATTAGTTGAAAATAAAGTTTTAACAAGAAATGTCTGAAAAGTATTTTTTTGGGAGGGTGGGGGTGGGGGCGATGACAGAGTGGATGTCTTAGACTAGTTATAATGCTGTACTCTGACATAGAGAAGATCTAAGTATAAGAATGACAAAATCATGACAAAATCAAAGTATCTTAAGTAGCAAACTCTTTCTTGAATTCAACTCATGGATACACAATACAGATATTATAAAAAAATTGTAATTTCCAGACTTCATTTACATGCAATAGATACCGAGAGTTCAATGACTCCTCCCCGCAATGAATTCCAAGGGTTTTATGACTCCTCCCCACAATGAATTCAGATTGTTTTAGGACTCATCCCCCTAGCCATAACTCCATTCAACATTGAGCGAAGATATAAAAGTTTGATGAAGTATTTTTCTACTTAACAACTTCATTAATAACTTCCAGGATGATAGGACTGTATGACACAGAATTTATCAGTTAAAGAGAGTTCAATGACTCCTCCCGCAATGACTTCCAAGGGTTTTATGACTCCTCCCCACAATGAAGTCAGATGGTTTTAGGACTCATCCCCCTAGCCATAACTCCCTTCAACCTTGAGCGAAGATATAAAAGTTTGATGAAGTATTTTTCTGCTTAACAACTACATTAATAACTTCCAAGATGATAGGACTGTATGACACAGAATTTATCGGTTTGAAAAAATCATCTTGTGGTGCTATATTCGAATGTATGTTTTCATTAACGTCTTTTAAAGTCAAATAAATTGATCGTTATCTTTTGAAAGGTAACTGTAACTAGAAAGAGCATGATAAGAGCCTCCTGGATTCTACGTTAAGTTGTACGAACTTACAGTGCCACTATTATAGAGCAATTAAGTTACGTTAATAATGCTGGTCAGGAACTGAGAAATGTTCAGGAGGAAGTCAGTGAAATTTGCAGCTTTTTCGTGGTTGAAGCGCTCTACGTAAAGGGCAATGTACCTACAGATAAAGTTTTAATTCAAAAGTGTGACTCTAGGATTCCACTTTTCAATCTAGAAGAGTTTAAGTGTCCTAAATTTGAAGGGGGTTATCACCGTCCTGAAGACGAGGTTAGGTTCTTCGCACAGTGGATACCTAAGAACATACCTGATCGTGATAAATCCATAAGAGATGGTAAAAACTATTCTATATCATGGGACCACCGTTTGTGGGTGTTTAAGAGTGAACTCTAAGTACTATTTTTATTTAAACATTTGTTGTTGTGTTTTTTTTCTAAAAAAAATCTGTTAATACGTTTAAGCAATAAATATCTTTAAGCTTAACCCGTCTTTATTCTTTAGAATAGTTCTATTGTAAGCAAGTAACAAACTCTTTCCTGAAGTCACCTCTTGGATACACAATGCAGAAACTATCATTTAAGAAACTATGAAAAAATTGTAAGTAAGTAAGTAACAAATTCTTTCTTGAAGTCACCTTTTGGATACACAATACAGAAATTTCATTAAAGAAATTATGAAAAAATTGTAAGGAAGTAGCAAATTCTTTCTTGAACTCACCTGCTGGATAAACAAAGACATTTTGTTCAAGAAATTATGACAAAATTCTAAGTAAGTAACAAACTCTTTATTGTTTACACGACTTAGATACACGATGTAGAAATTTAATTCAAGAAATTATGAAAAAACTCTCAGTAAGTAACAATTTCTTTCTTGAAGTCAACTCTTGGATACACAATACGGAAATTTCATTCAAGAAATTATGAAAATATTTGTAAGTAAGTAACAAACTCTTTATTGATTTCACCCCTAGGATATACAGTACAGATACTTCATTCAATAAATTATGAAAAAATCGTAAGTAAGTAACAAACTCTTTATTGTTTTCACCTCTTGGATATACAATACGGAAATTTCATTCAATAAATTATGAAAAAATTTTAAGCAAGTAAAAAACTCTTTCCTGAAGTCACCTCTTGGATACACAATGCAGAAACTTCATTTAAGAAACTATGAAAAAATTGTAAGTAAGTAAGTAACAAATTCTTTCTTGAATTCGCCTCTTGGATAAACAAAAGTAATTTCATTCAAGAAATTATTACAAAATTCTAAATAAGTAACACACCCTTTCTTGAATTCACCATTGGGCTGCACAATACAGAAATTTAATTCATGAAACTATGAAAAACATTGCAAACAAACTCTTTCTTGAACTCTCTTCCTGGACAGACAATACAGCAATTTCACTCAAAAAATTATGAACAAATTGTAAGTAAGTGGCAAAATGTTTCTTGAATTCTCCTCCTGGATGCACAATACAGATATTTCATTCAAGAAATTATAAAAAAAATTGTAAGTATATAACAAACTCTTTCTTGAATACACCTCTTGGATACCCAATACGGAAATTTTATTCAAGAAATTATGAGAAAATTCTAAGTAAGTAACAATCTCTTTCTTGAAGTCCCTCTGACACGCAATACGATACGGAAATTTTATTCAAGAAATTATGAGAAATTCCAGGTAAGTAACAATCTCTTTCTTGAAGTCCCTCTTGGATACACAATACGAATATTTTTATTCAAGAAATTATAAAAAAAAGGAAAGTAAGTAACAAACTCTTTATTGATTTCACCTCTTGGATACAAAAAAAGACATTTTATTCAAGAAATTATGACAAAATTCTAAGTAAGTAAAAAACTCATTCTTGAATTCGCCGTTTGCATGCACAATACAGAAATTTCATTCTATGGGACCTCTACACGTGATTAAACACGTTTTGAAACTACATACTATTACCTCTACACGTGATTAAACACGTTTTGAAACTACATGCTATTTGCTTGCCTTTCCTTGGTACCTTTCCAAACGAGCGGGGATTCCCCACTGGCTCCTACATCGATTATCGACTCTCAAATTCTATACCCACCAGAAACTCATCTGGTTGGCCTAGAAACATGTCTGGTTGGCCCGAAATTGCTATATGTCTGGTAATAAACCATGGAAAGCTGCCAGGGAACGTAAAGTGGGCAAATAACACAGGATGGAACATAAAGTATTAGAAGTATAAGGTAACATACTACTATTATCTTAAGTACCAAACAATTTAGCTCATACTTTAGACATAATAAACAACATTTTTACAATTTAATTATTCTTTAGACCCACTCCTAATGCTTCATTAAATAAAAAAACAAGTTTTTTTTAACTGAAAGTAAGGAGCGACATTAAAACTTA
>NW_028300339.1:0-42478 GCF_049724085.1 Artemia sp. Qi Xiang Cuo
GAAATTGAAACCTTTCAATTTCGATTTAGCACGGCCGTCAGTATAAGCTCCCCAATTGAACCATTGATGTAAGCTCCCAACTCTACAAATTCTGCCTCCACTCAGGTAAGCCACATGCGAACTGTCAGCCAAGAGTTTAACCGAATTTCCCATTGAATTAGTTAATTGGAATCTCCGTAGCAGGAAACATCAAAAGAAGATATAAGAACAAATTATTTTAAATCCTCCCCATTAGTATACCTTTATTTTTATTAAACCCCCCCCCCCCCATTAGAAAAGATAGTAGAATCTTTCCTACAAACTTCATAATATGCAAGAATTTCCCATATGAGGCTATAATCGGTGCAAATTTTTAAAAATCTAATAAAGCATTATTAGATATAGCGAATCACAGACTCGTGTATCCATCCAATCCTATTCTTCAACGCGTGAACAAAGGGGAAGCAACAGTGAATAGAATAAAGTCTTTTGTACCCCGTTTCTCGTCTTGTAGGAGAAACTCAAGCAGCAAATGGATTGAGTCAGTAAAAGCAAAGATAGTGAAAATGCAAGAGTATAGGCAAACAGAAATAAAGAAAATAACAGAATTATGGAATGAAATAATAAATCCAAGTATTGTCCCCTTACAGCCAACCCCAAAAGCGGAAGACTTGACGCAACCAAACGCAAATCTCAACCTTATAGAAAAAGTTTTGGAAGAAAAATATTACGGATTTGCGGTGCGTAAAACAAAGATACCCCCGAAAACAATGCAAAGAATTCAAATCTCTAAAAGTGGTCACCCCCGTAAATTACAATTCTGAAATTTGGTTTGCATCCCCGTGTAGCAAAATTCCCGAAATCTGTTTTGTGAAGAACAGATCATTTTATATGAGAAGGGAGAAGGTTTTATTTGGTTGACAAATACAAATGAAAATGATACTATCACATTAAGAAAGGGAACATGCCTCGTTGAAATACAAGTGATTTCTGAGCGCGAACTAAACAAATGGAAAAATTCCAAGAAAAGCTTATTTAATAGCATTGGTGTTAGTAATTCAAAGAAAAGGTACCCACTAACAAGATCCCAATTTTTGGAAAAATTTAAATTAGACCATATCCAAGATACACAACTAAAAGAAAAATTATGTGAATTGCTCTGGAATTTTAGAGATATATTTTCCACATGTGAAGAAGACATTGGACTGATACCATTCTATGAACATTCTATTCAAACCACAGGGTTACCTGTAGCTAAACAACCCTATCGTGTCCCTCATTCCTACGAAAATTGGATAAAAAATAAAATCCGCGAACTAGAAAGAAACAATATTATACGCCCAAGTATAAGCCCGTATTCGGCCCCTGTTATACTAGTGCCAAAAAACAAGGACCTTAGGTTCGTAGTAGACTATAGAGCCCTAAATAAGCAAGAAGTTAGCGACAAGTTTTCCCTACCCCGAATCGATGAAATCCTAGACTCCATCTCAACCAAAAATCTTTACATCTTTCGACCTTACACAAGGTTATCATCAGGTTAAGATAGTAGATAATGACGTTTTTAAAACGGCCTTTTCGATGACTGAATGTGACTCTTATGAATATTTAAGAGTACCCTTCGGGCTCAAAACTAGTTCAAGTGCACTCTGTAGACCTCTGTTACACTTATTACGAGGTATAGAAAATATTATTCATTTTGTGGATGATGCAATCTGTGTAGGAGAAACCCCAGAGGACCATTGAAACACATTAACCAAAGTTTTCGAAAAATTAAGAGAGGGTAATCTAAAATTTAGACCTGAAAAAGTAAATTTACTTCAATCTGATATAAAATTCCTAGGAATGATAGTGACCCAAGGTCAAATATCACCGGATCCTAAGAAGATAGGATCCGGTGATATTTTGACCGGATCCTAAGAAGCTCAAACTTCGTTAGACACTCTCAAGAAAGCACTTACTTCCGAACCAGTATTATCGCTACCAGACTGTTTGTAGGGACAAACCAGACTACAAGGACAATTTGTAGTCACCACCGACGCCTCAGCTCTAGGCATTGGTGCAATCCTTTCTAAATTAATCCCCGTGGAAAACTACCCCGAACCCCTACAGGAGCCTCCTCAGTATATAGAGAAAGTCATATGCTATTCAAGTAGAACTATATCGAAAGGCGAAAGAAGTTATTCAGCGACGCAATTAGAGCTACTATCTATAATTTACCATTTAGACAAATTTAGACATTATTTAGTAGGCCGAAAATTTAAGTTGCGTTCAGACCATAAAAGCTTACAGTACCTAAGCACGTTCAAAAATCCAACTGGAATTTCGGCTAGATGGATAATGAAAATCCAAGATCTGGATTACGAATTCGAGCATTTGACCGGTAAACAAAATGCCCCCTGTGATTACTTGAGTAGATACCCCGAAAATATCTCCTCAGATAACGTAAGTAAAGAAATAAATGCCGTTAATCCCAGTAAACGAAAACACAAGAAGAATAAACCTAAAATCCAAATAGAAGAAAACGAAATTACTCATAGCCCCTTAACGCTGGGTAACATTAAAAGAAACCAAGTTAAGGATGAAATGTGTTTGACTCTCATTAATTATTTTGTGAATTCTGATAATCTCCCTGATAAGTTGAAAGCCATGAGAAGGGAAATTGACAATTTTTATTACGATTTAGACGAAGAAATCCTTTGCCGGATAGTAACAGGTAAAACAAATAGAAATCAAACTTTACTAGTCCCAGTACTACCCCAAAGATTAATAATACCTGCCTTTAAATATTTCCATTCCGATATAGGTGGACACTTAGGAATAACTAAAACCTTTCAAAAGTTAAAACAATATTTTTATGTACCGTCGGCGTTAACAAACCTTAAGGATTTTATAAGTACATGTGAAGCGTGTAACTTAAGGAAAAATCCCCAAACGTACCCTAATCCCCCGATGGGAAGAGAGCCAGTAACAAGGTTTCCTTTCGACATTGTTTCATTCGATTTATATGGACTAAGTAGAAACTTACCTGTTTCCAACAGAGGCCATACTTGCGTTCTTTCAGTTATAGATCACTTTACCGGTTTTAATTTTGCAAAAACATTGAAAAATCAAGGCGCATACGCTACGAGTAAAGCGTTAGCAAAAATATTTTTAAAATTTGGTGTCCCTAACAAAGTTATTAGCGATAATGGAAGTAATTTTGTCTCTAAAGTAACAAAAAATTTAATGAATTTCCTCAATATAGAAAAGTTAACGACCTCTCCCTATCATCCCTAAGCTAATGGAAGAATTGAAAATAGGCACAAAATATTTTCTAATGTCTTGAGTATTTATACAAAAGACAACCGAAACGACTGGGATCAATATCTACCTTACTTAACCAATGTAATCAATACCGCCTATTCAGAGACAACTAAAGAAAGTCCATTTTTTCTTTTATTCGGACGCGACTTTAAAATACCTTATCAGGAAATTATAGAATCCAGACAATATTACAATAATACAGAGGACTGCAAGCAAGATTTTATAAATAGGATGAGGAAAACCTATAAGATAGTTAGACAAGAATTTTAAAATGTAAGATAAACCAAGAATTGAGAAACGAGTCCAAAGTCAAAGGGAACATACATTTTAAAGTAGGAGATTGTGTGTACCTAAAAAATGAGGCAAAGGAAGAAGGCAAAAAACTTTCCAATAAATATTCTGGACCTTACAGAATAATCAAATAATACGTCAATGATTTTACCTTTAAAATGATAAACCCTGACAACGGAAGAACATATAAGGCACATGTTAGCCGTATAAAACGAGCCAAGTACCCAGCTAGGTGGGCACCCAAACCCTCATCTACAGATTCATTAAACGCGGAAAATGAATTCCCTAAGTCAAGGCTAGCTGAGTTAAAATCCTTCAATTTCAAACAAAGCGATTTCGAGAACCACAGCGAGGAGGAAAAATTCGAAGAATTTTTAGCCATGAAAAATTTAGTCATCCCTATAAGAAAACCCTAAATACCCATACAAATAAGAAGCCAAAAAAGTCCAAAAAGTTCATCAGATAGCTCGGAAGAGTTAGACTATACCCTTTCCCCAAAAACCCAATTTTTTCCCGATAGAATTTCAACCCCATGTCCCCGCAAAAGATTTCCAGACGATATTGTATCAACAGCAACCCCGATAGAAAAACCTCTATCGTTACAGGATAGATTAAATAGAGCTATGAAAACCCCGGGTGTAAAAATAAAGAAAACCCCATACCAGGGACACAAATAAAAGAAATTTGAGAGAAACTATGGATATTATCAACTATCCTGTAAAAACAAGGAAAAGTACCTTGCCTTAGACCCAGGAATACCCTGAAGATGAAAATCTAGGACAATACCACCACATAACGGTATCCAAAGTCAAGCCCAAGGAATCAGCCTCCTGGCAACAGACCTTGTTACAAAAAATACCCCACCCCCCAGAGGATATGGCATTCAAACAATAGAGACACTCTCCACAAACATTCAACTCCTCCCAGACTTCCCAAGAATCTTTTAACTTCCCCGAAACAGGAATTCAGCGAGAGGAAATGGAAAATATACCCTCTTCCTCGAAAGGAAACGAAATATATGAAGCGAGGGCAGGTGATACTCCTAAATTGCAAAGGACCATCCCCGGAAAGCCCCAATGATGAATCATCAGGAACTAGTTCTACTGAATCCGACGATGAATCAGCTCCTGATGAGCTCCAAGATACACAAAAACGAAAACCAACTTCGGCTACCGCACATGCAAAACAGGCTAAAGTAAAAGGTCAAAAATTACAATTGAAACAGTAGAAGAAGGTTGACCTGATCTCTATGGGAAAGTCAAAACAGAGTAAAGTGCCAGAAAGCAAACAGGAAGTTACCACCAAGTCTGGCAGAGTAAGTGAAAAAACAAATAAATGAAAATACTTCTAGGGATCAAGTACCCCAAAAACCCAGAAAATAATGCTAAGACGAATTGAGCAGATTAATACACAAAATTTTTTCAAACGAATATGTGGGAACACGACACTTCAACGACAGTTATTCGCAAAAGGTCGAAAGAAACTAATAGCTAACTTTTCCGGATAAACTGAATCTCGGCGTGATAAAAAACCCGGAAGATAGTAGCAGAACGAGAATTGTTCAACCTATCATCCAAGAAAAAAAATAATACCTAGTGCCACCCCGCTACGAACGGAACGACCATTGACCAACTATTTCTTATTCGATCGAGGCATCAAGACACCTCGGCAAAATTGGTAAAAGAAAAACTAAAAATCGAGAATATGATAGAAGCCATATTTAAAACTCTCAGTGAAATTAAAGCTTCCAAAGAAACAATTAACAAAAAAATAAATGAGTTTATAGTGACTAAGCAAATGAATAGATTGATGGAAACTGAGTTTATGGAAGTAAAGGAACACACCGTCAAAATCCAGAAAGAAATGGAATCAATAGGCGACGCCTTGCTAGCTAAGGGATATAATTACCCACACCAACTCCAAAAATTAAAAGCATTATATAATAAAATGCAAGAAATTAGTAAAAAAGTCCAAGAAGATAGGAACAGTACAGTCTTATCTGCAACAATAGCGATACAAGAAGCACTGGCACCTGAGCGAGTAAAGCTCCTAAACCTATAGCATAAATACGACCACTTAAAAGCACAGAAAGAAATAATCAAACTACTACAGCAGAGCGTAGAAAAACAATTAAAGGAAAACAGAACTGAAATTAACAAAGAATTACAAAAGGAAACAGAATTCTGCTCAAACTTAGTGAAGGTGGTGGAAACCTACTTCACAGTTGAAGATGACCTACCACTAAACCCCCATTTGGAGAATATTCTTGCTAAAAATTGCAATGAAGGGCCATCACAACCCTTATATTTCCCGATCCCAAATCAAGCCACCCATCATCTAAAACCCCAGATGGAGTCTATTCAACAAAATCCTCCAACGGACAATAACATAATTATGGGAACGCAATATCCCAACGCCCAAATAAATGTTATAACTGGCCAAGATTCATTAGAGGTCTCTGCACCACAAAGAACACCCAAAACACAACCATTACCAGATGATACGGAAAAATAAGGAATATCAATCATGGGAATTAATTGAACTAAAAAGAAGGAGGTAAAAATTCCTTTCTCGTTAAAAAAAAATGTCAAGTTTAATATAATAAAGTGTGTGCACCCTATAGGATATAGCGTTTAGCGATAAGAAATAGCAAATAAACCAATAACACGAGCGCAAACTCGTTAAACTAGAGTACCTACATTTCTGCTGACCAGAATATTGTATTTCCCAAATTATAAAAAAAAAAATATATTATAAATTCAACCATAGAAGAGAAAATGTAGCAGAAAGCCGTCCTAGCTTTGCCAATCCTTGGTAGCCCCCGAAGTAGGTAAACATGATGGCCACTAGGGTCCACCAGGCACTAGGGTCCATATAGAACCACTTGGCATATAATTGTATTTAGTGCATGAAAATAAGTATTCAAATGCGGACCCGAGGAGGCTTTCGGTGTTTCGAGCCTCGAGAAACTTGATTTTTTTTATTTCGAGGTATCAAATACTGAGGGTTCCTTTAGTATCAATCCTACCTATCGAAATTAGTTTTATGGGATATCTTATCCAAACTCAAAGAACTACATGCCAACGACATAATCAAACACTGAATTCCAGAAAGTTCTAACTGTGACTTATGATGTAGGTTTATCATAACCATGATGAGGGTTTACCTCCATCATAGGACATATTTGGTATTTTTATTATTACGGCATTGGAAACCTTGATTACCCGTTTAGCTGATAGGTCAAAGTAAAACCTTATTCTAGAAATATCTCATTATTATTATTATTAGCACAATAAGAAAACATATAAAACGCAGTATTGGTTAATTAAATACTTAATAATCGCTTCTCACAGCAAGACTAAAAAAACTCTAACCCTAAGATCAACAAAAATAATATTCTTTCAATAAATAATAAAGAAGTTCAAATTTAATCACAAGAAAAAATGACCGGAAGTAGCAATCCTAACTCGCTGTCAAATTCATAAAATACTCGAAAACCTATAGTTCATGTTCGGCAAAAGAAATAAGTGCAAGTTTTTATTGCATTAATTATAACCAACGTTTCTTAGTGAGGCATGATCTGTTAGCATATGGATGAACTCAAGAATTTGGCAAAATTTTTTTTCTTAATCGAAATTAATTTTATGTAAGATTATGTATCTTTTCCTTGATAACGTACATGGATCATTAATCCATATGCAAGATATGTGATGACGAAAAGATTAAATTATCAAAAAAAATCATCCCAATTAGTAAAAAAAAATTAAAAGTAGCCAACGGGAACTGAAAGTATTCTTCTGACGTTTAAAATAAATTTAATTATTTAAAGACCCCTGCAAATCACCAAACGAGAAAAAAAATCTCTTCGCAATTTTATTACTAAATTGAGACCACTTCTCTCAACATTATAAATTGTATGCGCAGTTCAAGTGACCCTAAGTAAAGTGCTAATTTTTGGCAACCAATTCTCAAAGTGAAACTCAAAAGGGCTTTGGTGCAAATAGTAATCAAAAGTATTCCTTCAAATAAAAGTAAAAAAAATGAGCCCCCACAAATGGCATTAAACAGCTCTCATAAATTGACCCCAGGTAAAGCGTCGATACGATAGTAAATCAAAGCCCGTAATTTCCAAACGCAGTTGAAACCACTAAGATTTATGATAGTCTAGTCGGATTACCTAAGCATAAGGTCCTTGAATTAAACTACTTTCCCTTTTCATCTTTTATTAACAAGAAGAATAATTGACCCGTGTACTGTTGTGTACTCTGAGCTACTTGCATACCTATAATTAACAGTCCTTTCGCAAAAGAACTAATAAATAACTTACCATACTAAAATGTTCCTTAAATACCATGAAATAAAAACGCCAACCCAAGCGGCAAAAATTGGACCCGGTGAAAAGGAGGAGATTGGAAAATATAGTTTGATCTCAAAAGTCGATATCTTCGATATATCTTTGTCCATATATTTGATCATATATTGAATATAGGCTGGCGTGGTATAATCCAAAATAAATAAAATAATATGCAATTCTGTTTCGAAACCTAAATGAACAAAGGAAAATAATCGCTAGAAAATTGACGCAAAAAAAAGACAAAAAAAATCAATATCCTGAACGCAAAAATAAATCAAAATTGTAGAATTTAAAATACTAATCCTTGCACGTATGTGTCAACCTATAGAAATACGATATAATCCTTAAAAAAAAGATAAGTTCGTAAATATAAACAAAACCTCAAGGGCAGTATAATCCTTAAACTTTAAAAACAAGCCCCAGAAATGTGCAGGGCATGAGAAAACCAGAAAAGAGTAGTTTCACGGTCTTAGTCTCTTGATACTTTCGGTTTAATGAATTTACTATGTGCCATAATTCAAGTTAAGTACACATATCTTTTAAGATAAATGTGACACTCGCCCTAAATAAAATTGTTTCGACAAACTGTCCCCGTAATCTAGCAACCAATCATGTGTCACTCGCGCAGATTAAGAAGTCTTGAGAGACAAAATTAGGAACCTTCCATAAGTCAAAAAAATACATGAAATTAGTTAACAAAATTCTAAAATATCGTATTGGTGAATCGCAAATAAGACAGAACTAAAGCAAGAAAAAGGACAAATATTGATTAATTTTTTCGACTTTTGATGGCCCTCTATTGAGAAAGTATTTTTGCTATCCAAAATTGGTATACCCTATATGAAATTTGTAACCAACGCTTAGCTAACTGAAACATCAACCAAGATTATCTTAAAAGAAATCAAAGAGTATGAAAATGAACCGTGCAATTAAAGCTTAAGAAGGATAACCTGTAACAATAAAATTAACAAAATAAAAAAGTTTTCCCAGACCAGACGATTACTTAACTTTCAAGAGGTTTTGAAACGTAATTGAAAAATAATCACAAACCTGTAAAGCCAAATGCGAAACTCATCTCGAATAAAATTATTTGCTTACAATCCAGCAATCAGTCGTATATATATATATATATATATATATATATATATATATATATATATATATATATATATATATATATATATATATATATATATATATATATATATAAAACAAGCAGTCTACTAAAATAGCTTACCAAAAGGGTAATGCATAAAACCAATCATTGAAATCCTAAAACATCGTATCTCGCAGATAAAGGAATTGGCGAAATATTTAGGGGGGTACCAATGTGTATAACTAGGCTAATGTCTCTTTAATAATAGCAGATATTATTCTGCTTCAGAAATCAAACAATAAATAATAGGTCTTGAAGAGGAGCGTCCGCTAAAAATTAATGCAAAATCAAAAAACCCTTTCGTTAAAGGGAACTTTTGAAACTAACCTGCGCTATAGTTACTCGAAAAAATAAGGCTGCGGTTTTAGCCTAATTCTCGAGAAATTGCAAAAAATAGCATAATCCAATTTCTATGGGTTCTCATAAAAGACGCAAGTCACGCAGCATATCGTCAAAACGAATAGGTTGAAGTTAAACTAATATGAACTGCCAAAGTATAGACTAGCAACCAAGACTAATCACAAACTAACCAATTAAGGTACAAATAAAAATATTCTTCCAAAAATTTATCGTAATTATAAATGCTCATATAATGAGAAACACAGTATTTAATAGTTTTTACTAACCTTATAAACTAGTCACGGCCTTAAAAATGTAACTAAATCGTATTTTCCTTTAACAACTTTCACATAAATAAATTATAAGTCTTCTGGAAATTAAGTGACACCTCGCTAGCAAAAAATTACAATGTAAAACTTTGTTTTGTTGAGAAAAATTGCAAAGTGATATCTTAAAGTCCTAAATCGTAATTAAACTCAAGTAGCCAATTGGTATATCCCTATCCAATAGAAATATAGGACATATAGTCTGAACCAATAGGACCAGTGTAATGTACTTTTTAGTAACGCCTGAACGTAACCTCTGGCGAAATTGAGGAGATTAGATAGTTAGGACTTCGTAATTTTTGAGTTAGTCTATTGCAGTCTATGAGGAGTTTTATGTGAGTCTATTATCATTCTTATGCGAATCTATTTGCAGACTATTATTGGTTTAGAATAAACTTTTGAAAACATTTATTATCTGTGAAATAACTTTTACGTTGTATTGCCCCAGACAACAATTTTATCATAGTGCCGCTGACTGTGAAGTATTTTTGATATTGCTGACAAGCTTTGAACCGATCATGTGAGTAAAAATATATACATTACTTTCTTATTTGTTTCCTCTTATGTTAGTATTTCTCAAGATAGTTAGTCCTTGTGGCTCCAATCGCTCTCAATGGAACCTGAATCCTTTCAATCTGATTTCGACTCAGCCTGGCCATTAATATATGCTCCCCATTTGAACCTCTGATTCAATTCCCCGCTACACGAAGCTCTCCCTCTACTATGGTATTATGACCGCAAAACACCAACTAAGGAATTGATTGAAAAACTCCCATTAGATTAAGAACAAACTTTTAATAGAAGATAAGGATAAACATTTAATTCAATCCCCCCCCCTATTAGACATATAACCAAATAAATAGCATTCGTTATCGGATTATATTTGAAGTGCCAAAAAGGATAATTTATTGCGCAACCCAAGTATATTTCATAAGGAATGTAACTGATTGTAATTCCTGACCTAAATTCAGTGTGAGATTATCTTTTTAGATTTTGAAATCTCATTAATTCAATGCCCTTGAAAACAATTTCTCGGACTAAAAAGCTATAACTCCACTGTGACATCACTGCCTGCTTGATTGGAATGAGTTTTCATTTGGATTGAATTATTTCATTTGGATAATTAGAAGGCGTTTATTGGAAAGTGGGGGACTTAAAAAAGCCCCCCTTGCGGGTAAGTCATGGTTTTTTGACTTTACATTGAGATTTAATTACGCTTGGAACTACGATGGCTGAAAGTGAAAAAATTATTTTGAATCCGTTACTGAATTGTGTTACAAAAACACTTACAGATGGAATAAAATTGGAGTGTATCGTAAAAGCTTGTGTTGTTTTCTATACACAAGAAGATTTTATAAAGGCAAAGCGAATCCTTCATACAGAGTTGAATATTACGAATCGTCTTGTGACCTACTCTAAAGATGAAGACAATATCATTGAAATATGCAAAATTCTAGTTTCAGCTGCGAAAAATAATGTGAGCATGCCAAAATTTGTCATCTTTAACCCCTGCTCGGTTCCGGTCATCGGAGATGCGGTGAATGCAACAGTTACTGCCAAAGTAAATGAAATCTCTCGGAAGCTTGATAATTTTGTAGCTACCCAGTCCCATCCAGCAAACCAGTATTTTCACAAGCAGTCGTAGTGCACCTGAAACGTACAAGCCCAGAAACTCTACCTATTCTGTTGTCTTGAAAAATCCCCCCAAGGAGCCCAATGGCTCAAATGACCGGAAAGCTTTCATAGACAGTCTTCCAAAAATTTATCGTAATTATAAATGCTCATATAATGAGAAACACAGTATTTAATAGTTTTTACTAACCTTATAAACTAGTCACGGCCTTAAAAATGTAACTAAATCGTATTTTCCTTTAACAACTTTCACATAAATAAATTATAAGTCTTCTGGAAATTAAGTGACACCTCGCTAGCAAAAAATTACAATGTAAAACTTTGTTTTGTTGAGAAAAATTGTAAAGTGATATCTTAAAGTCCTAAATCGTAATTAAACTCAAGAAGCCAATTGGTATATCCGTATCCAATAGAAATATAGGACATATAGTCTGAACCAATAGGACCAGTGTAATATACTTTTCAGTAACGCCTGTATGTAACCCCCTGTGACATTGAGGAGAGTAGGTAGTTAGGACTTACCAATTTTTGCGCCAGTCTATTAGTCTACTGCAGTCTATGAGGAGTTTTATGTGAGTCTATTATCATTCTTATGCGAATCTATTTGCAGACTATTATTGGTTTAGAATGAACTTTTGAAAACATTTATTATCTGTGAAATAACTTTTACGTTGTATTGCCCCAGACAAAAATTTTATCAGAGTGCCGCTAACTGTGAAATATTTTTGATATTGCTGACAAGCTTTGTACCGATAATGTGAGTAAAAATATATACATTACTTTCTTATTTGTTTCTTCTTATGTTAGTATTTCTCAAGATTAAGTCCTTGTGGCTCCAATCGCTCTCAATGGAACCTGAATCCTTTCAATCTGATTTCGACTCAGCCTGGCCATTAATACATGCTCCCCATTTGAACCCTTGATTCAATTCCCCGCTCCACGAAACTCTCCCTCTACTATGGTACGATGACCGTGAAACACCAACTAAAAGATTGATTGAAAAATCCCCATTAGATTAAGAACAAACTTTTAATATAAGATAAGGATAAACATTTAATTGAAACCCCCCCCCCCCCATTAGACATATAACCAAATAAATAGCATTCGTTATCGGATTATATTTGAAGTGTCAAAAAGGATAATTTATTGCGCAACCCAAGTATATTTCATAAGGAATGTAAGTGATTGTAATTCCTGACCTAGATTCAGTGTGAGATTATCTTTTTAGATTTTGAAATCTCATTAATTCAATGACCTTGAAAACAATTTCTCGGACTAAAAAGCTATAACTCCACTGTGACATCACTGCCTGCTTGATTGGAATGAGTTTTCATTTGGATTGAATTATTTCATTTGGATAATTAGAAGGCGTTTATTGGAAAGTGGGGGACTTAAAAAAGCCCCCCTTGCGGGTAAGTCATGGTTTTTTGACTTTACATTGAGATTTAATTACGCTTGGAACTACGATGGCTGAAAGTGAAAAAATTATTTTGAATCCGTTACTGAATTGTGTTACAAAAACACTTACAGATGGAATAAAATTGGAGTGTATCGTAAAAGCTTGTGTTGTTTTCTATACACAAGAAGATTTTATAAAGGCAAAGCGAATCCTTCATACAGAGTTGAATATTACGAATCGTCTTGTGACCTACTCTAAAGATGAAGACAATATCATTGAAATATGCAAAATTCTAGTTTCAGCTGCGAAAAATAATGTGAGCCTGCCAAAATTTGTCATCTTTAACCCCTGCTCGGTTCCGGTCATCGGAGATGCGGTGAGTGCAACAATTACTGCCAAAGTAAATAAAATCTCTCGGAAGCTTGATAATTTTGTAGCTACCCAGTCCCATCCAGCCACCAGTATTTTCACAAGCAGTCGTAGTGCACCTGAAACGTACAAGCCCAGAAACTCTACCTATTCTGTTGTCTTGAAAAATCCCCCCAAGGAGCCCAATGGCTCAAATGACCGGAAAGCTTTCATAGACAGTTTCTGTGAAAATACAAATGACATTAGTGAACTTCAAAAATCTGCAAACGAATGGAAGCTTGTGGTCATGTCGAAAGCTGCTGCAGCGAAAATCGTTGAGAAAGCGAAATCGTCCAAGCCCGATCTCAAAATTGCTGTTCGAGAACCCCTGCACATAGCTGTGCTTCGAAATGTCCCTGAGGATATGAACTGTGATGGACTAAAAATCTGATCCCGAATATTACGAAGACTGAATAGTGCGGAAAATCTCGTTCTTTCAAAGTGTATTTTGACACTTTCAGTGAGCTCAAACAATTTCTGAGTGTTTCGGTGATTATCGGCGTCTACGAGTGTCTACGAGCGTCTACCTGCTGATCCGTTCAAGTTCTTGCCAAGATGATGCTATAACTGTCACAAAATCGGTCATCTCGCTTCCCAGTGTACGGCTGAACTTTTATGCTCTAGATGTGCCTCAAATGAACATCGTTCTACGCGAGATGAACCATGCAGACACCCGACATTCTGCGTTGAATGCAAAATCGGCAGTCACACGTATTACAGTGTAAAATGTCCCTCAAACAGTAATCCACAAAAAAAATGACATCTGAAGCTTCAGCAGTTAAATGTTTATCGTGGAACATTAATGGCTCATTCGCGAATAAAATTCTGATCTTAGATGTTGTATTTGAGCAAAATTAAGTTGTCTGTTTACAAGAACATTTCGTCACAAGCCGCAGTAAAAGTATTCTTAGTTTTAATAGTTCAGTATCGGTTTATTCTGTTTCAGCGAAGCAGCTAAGTGGAAAAGGGCGACCCTCCGGTGGTATTGCCACTTTTGTTCGTTCGACTCTAAGATCTAGTGTATTTGAAGTCAATGATAATTTTCTGGCTATTCGTATTGAGGGCTGTGTTTTTATTAATGTACATTTGCCTACAAATTACCATGATGAGCGTTCGGAGCGTGCTTTTACTTATTCTAGTGATAAACTCGGCCAGTGTATTAACCGTATTAGATCCTTAAGCCTTCAATGCATATTAGTTGGTGACTTCAATTGCGACTTGAATGAACCGCCTTTATCTAGGTCTTTATGTTCTACGTTGTTGCTTAGTATTTTTGGAGACCAGTTTGACCTCAAGTGCAAAGATTTAAATTTTACACACGTACACACCTCAATGTCCACATCAGATCTCGATCACGTCGTTGCGTCCGCAAATCTCAGGATTTCGCCTGTCAAGGTTATGCTTGATTTTCAGCTGTCTGATCACTTACCAATAAAGCTCTCAGCCAAGATTACTTGCCACAGCTCAGATACACAAACGCAAACAACTTCGAAAACACCTCCTAGGTCTTGCCGTGATTGGCGTAAAATTAACCCTGTTTTATTTCAAGTAGAAGCCGCCAGAGTCCTTAGTAAGATCCGTGTCCCTTTCCATCTTCTCACTGGATTGACTGGTCTTTCAAGGGAGGAAACACAACTATCAGTTGACTTTTATTGCGCAGAAATTGGCCATGTCCTTCGTTGTGCTGAAAAAGCTGCCGTCCCTCTAAGTAGACCCCGTCATTATACCCTTCCTGGTTGGTCTGAAAATCCAGAGTTCGTGGATACCCATTCTAAGTCTAAATTTTGGCTTCAACTTTGAGTTTCTTGTGGACGACCCCTGTCGAGGGTAGTCAATTCATTCCGCCTGCTCACAAAAAGAAAATTCGTGAGGGAGCTAAAAGATCACATAAAAAAAGATGATTGATATTGAATCTACACGGGCCAAAATTAATCCTTCTCTCCTTTGGCGATTTCTGTCCTCTAAAAGCGATGAGTCTTTATCCGCATCTGTTGTCCCTGATTCTGAATAGTACGCATATTATGGGTCAGAATTTCCGCCTCCTGACCCATCCCTCAACGAAAGATACGAAGCTGAGTTGGACGACTTCTTAGATAGTTGTCCTCGGAGTGTTTATCTTGTAACGGAGGGAGCTGTATGCAAGGCCATCTCTCACCTAAAACCTAAACAATCTTTTGGGATTAAAGGAATCAGTGCACTCCATCTAAAAAGTGGTGGGCCCGCTCTCATTAGTCATGTAACCTTCCTGATGCAGATTATCCTCATTCAGGGTATTGTCCCAACCACTTTCTCAATTGGAGATCTTACGCCAGTTCCTAAAAGGAGATGTTTAGTCTTTGAAGAATACTAAACATCGACTGGAGAGCACATGTAACAAACCAGTCAGTTCGATCTATGTCGTGCCAGCCCCTGGCAACAGATGTCGTCCGCCGACGAAGAAGGCGGTACTTGGGCCATGTTATTTGTATGACAGAGAATAGACTTCCTAGAACCTTACTGGAATGGCAGCCACAGGGATCCCGTAGAAGAGGATGACCGAAAAATATACTTCGTCACACATACCAGCGGGACCTCAAACACATCAATACGACGGTTCAGCCCAAGTGGGAAGATATATGGGCAGCAGCACATATGAAGGATGATTGGCAGCCCTTCCTGGATGCCCTGGATGCCTCTGGTGGCACAGGAGGAACTAAGGTCTAAGGGTAAGGGAGAGGATCTTTTTGCCCTCCAATGACTTTTGACTGTTAAAAAAGGCCATTTCAATAACCAATCGAATTAGCATTTTTGAACTTTCTACGACAACAAATGACCTTCTCAAAATTTCTATCAGATGCATTTCGGGAAAATATGAGGTTCGGGGTGGGGGGTGGGTTTCCGTCCTCTGATCATTTTGCATATTAATAAAGGTACTAGAACTTCTGATTACCAATCCAATGAGCCCTTTTTGAAGTTTATGCCACAACCCTTTCTATAATTAAATAAAAAAAACAAGTTTTTTAAACTGAAAGTAAGGAGCAACATTAAAACTTAAAACGAACAGAAATTATTCCGTATATGAAAGGGGCTGTCCCATCTTCAATGCCTCGCTCTTTACCTTAAAGTTTTTTATTTTTTTAAAAAATAAAGTTGTGAGACAGAGTCAAACTTTAGCGTAAAGAGCGAGGCATTGAGGAGGGGACAGCCCCTTTAATATACGGAATAATTTCTGTTCGTTTTAAGTTTTAATGTCGCTCCTTACTTTCAGTTTAAAAAACTTGTTTTTTTTTATTTAATTTCTGATCGTTTTTTAGTTAATGCAGCTTTTATTTTAGCTCGCCGTCATTGAATAAGTAAACAAAATTTTCATAAAAATTTTAATTTTATTTTGATAAATGGCTGTCTCTAAATTTGGTTCTGACGTAATTTACAAATTAACTTACGTAACGAACTTCTATAGTCGTATATTTTTCTTCTGGAAAAAAATACAAAGTTGCAGATTTTCTGATACGCTGAATCTGACAGTGATTTTCATTAAAATTTTTTCTCTTTTAGGGGATGTTTCCCCCCTCTTTAAAAAATCAGGTAAGTTTTCTCAGGCTCGTAGCCTTTGATGAGTAATACTAAACTTAACAAAATTTGTATATTTAGAATCAGCATTATAAGCCCATTCTTTTGATAATTTATTGACATCAAAGTTCCGTTTTTAAAAGTTTCGCTTACTATTGAGCCGTATCGCTTGTTTTTTTTTATTGTTTTTTTTCTTACGTTTATGTTATTACGTATATGAGGGGGTTCTCCCCTTAGTCAATACCACGCTCTTTACGTTAAAAGGTAAAAAAAAATTAATTCACACACCCCTGAATCATAAAGGCCGTTTAATTAGAATAGATAGCTTTTTAGAAAGCACTAAAAAAAACTGTAGCGTAAAGAGCGAGGTATTGACTTGGGGGAGAAACCCCTCATATACGTAATAATTTTTGTTCATTTTAAGTTCTAATGTTGCTTCTTACTTTCAGTTGAAAAAACTTGTTTTTTTTTAATTTAATTTCTGATTGTTTTATAAATAATGCTTGGGAATCCGGCGCCCCCTTCATAGAAATGTCCCTTACCCCAAAGAAACATCCTCCACGGAAACATTATTCCGATTAACCCCCTCCTCAAGCAACCCTCCCCCCCCCCCCCACCAAAAAAATTCTTCCTGAAAATGTCTGTATACTTCCCAATAACCAATACAATATGTAAGCAATGGGCAAAGTTGCAGCCCTTCCCTTGGGAACTGTGGGGGATTAAGTCATCGTAAAAGACATATTTATTAGATTTTCGACTATGCTAAACAATATGGCTATCTCAAAATTTTAATTGGGTGACTTTGAGAAAAAAATGAGCGTGGGAGGGGGTCTAGTTGCCCTCCAATCTTTTTGGTAACTTAAAAAGGGCACTAGAACTTTTAATTTCCGTTCAAATGAGCCCTTTTCCGATATTCTAGGACCACTGGGTCGATACGATTATCCCTGGAAAAAACAACAAAAACAAACAAACAAATAAACACGCACCCGTGATCTTTCTTCTGGCAAAAAATGCAAAATTTCACATTTTTGTAGATAGGAGCTTGAAACCTCTACAGTAGGGTTCTCTGATACGCTGAATATGATGGTGTGAATTTCATTAAGGTTCTATAACTTTTAGGGGGTCTTTCCCCTTTTTTTCAAAAATCAGGCAAATTTTCTCAGGCGCGTAACTTTTGATGGGTAGGATTAAACTTGATGAAACTTATATATTTGAAATCAAAATTAAAATCTGATTCGTTTGATGTATCTATTGGTACCAAAATTCCGGTTTTTAGAGTTTCGGTTACCATTGAGCCGGGTCGCTCCTTACTTACAGTTCGTTACCACGAACTGTTTGAAAACCTTATAAGTACTTAGAGCATAACTTACAACCCCTGCCCTAAGGGCTGTAGGGGGGTTGCCATCCTGAAAGATATAATTCCCGGACCTTTTAACTGCGCTAAACAAAATGCCTATCTCAAAGTTATGATTGGGTGTGTTTGGGGGAACTGTGGGCGCAGGAGGGGTTTTTAGTTGCCCTCCAATTACTTTCGAGTATTAAAAAGGGCACTAGTCCCTTCAATTTCCAATCGAATGATCCACTCTTTAATCACTCTGAACCTGAAAATGGACACTAATTTCTCTAATTACAAATACAATGAGCCATCTCCAAAGTTTAAACGATCATCCTTTCTATATAAACCTTATATGCTCCCAGGGCATAACTTACAACCATTACCCTGAAGGCTGTGGAGAAGGGGGATGTCATCCTCAAAGACATAATTTCCAGACCTTTTAACTACGGTGAACAAAATGGCTATCTCAAAAATTTCGATTGGATATGTTTGGGGAGATGGTGGGCGTCGGAGGGGGGTTGGTCGTCAAATCATCACTTTCTACTATTAAAAAGGGTGATATCCTTTCAATTTCCAATCGAATGAGCTACTTTTCAAGTTTCTACGACAACTCCATCGATACAAAGTGCCCTGGTCTTCAAAAAACAAAAAATCAAAAAAAAAATAATAATAATAATAAGCAAATAATATATTGTGTGTGTCCACATCACTTTTTACTTTGGCAGCGGCATTGTGCTGCCTATGATAGTGCTTATTGTGTTAATGATAATGTGAATAATGCGTAAGTAGAAAAAACTGACACGAGTTACGACTACAAAACCTCTTATGCGGTTAAATAAACACTTTCAGCCTAATACACAGACGTAAATTATTATTTCTTCTTCTTATATAGTGCATAATACTATATTCTACTATTTTAAATAAAATGTACCAAATACAGTACAGCACAGATTACATAAAACGTATTGTACCCAGTACGTAATACCCTGCAGAACATGTCAATGAGCTACAAGTGACCACATAGAAAACTTGCTCGTTGGAAATTCTAAGATCATATTAATGCTTCAACTTAGTACCAGAAAATAACTTTCACTGCTTCTTCATTCCCAAGATATTAGTCCTTTTCTAACGCCCTAACCATAACTGTTTGTTACCATTTTTACCAATGACCACATTTTCATGAGCTTACAGAAATTTTACAGTATTAGAGAATTTCTTAAACAAATTTATTCGCTGTTGGGGAAAATTGTTTGAGAATTTTGAATTGCAATATTCAAAGACCGATAATGCAGCAAATTAGGATGACCAGTTTCCAAGATGTAAGTCGCCAGTGGGGTATCAAAAGGACGCATCTCCATAATTGCAAATTTTCAGAAAAGCAGAAAAAAACCTCACAAATTTTGTATTTCCCCTCCGATAACCGTAAAACAAAACCGGATTGATATGTAAAATCAATACATGTCAATCCGTTTTTGTTTTACGATTATCAGACGGGAAATACAAAAGTTGTGAGGCTTTTTTTCTGCTTTTCTGAAAATTTACAATTATGGAGATACGTCCTTATGATACCCGACTGGCAAAATATTGATAAAAAGCTCTCGCTGTTAATAGCAAATGCCTTTATGGGTTTCCTGCAAACATCTTCATAGATAGGCCAGCCTTATAGGCAATGCTCTTTTTTTTTGGCTGAATTTTGTTTTAATTTTCCACCCATTTCACACGTTTCTGGGGAAAAATAACGATTTGAGGCTTTGAGGGTGGACAAACCTTATAGAAACCCAGAATGTCTTCAGTGAGCTTTTAAGATTTTTGGGCTCAACAAAGATTGGCATCATGGAGCCAGCCACCGCGGTGCATTGCAGGGTTGCCACCCGTTGAAAATAAAAATCACTAGATTTTAGTGATTTTTTGGTTGATTTAGTGATTTTCTTCAATAATCTAGTGATTTATGTAATGATTTTTTTATGTTTAGGTAATACAAAAATCACTAGAAATAGTGATAAATCACTAAAGGGGCAGAAACCCTGGTGCATAGTGACCAACTGGTACGCCAGCATGCTTTGCTGGTACATTCTATTAATGCTTTAATATAGTCATTGTTTGGACCAATAACAAAGGACAGATCAGGATGTCCAAAAAAGAAAAAAAAATAACAAAAATAATAATCAAAGTATTACCCACGGAAAAGTAACTTGAAACGAATATGCAGTATTGAAGACTGAGGGAAATAAGATACAAAGTGAGTGGCAATACTCCAAACAGAAGACAATCCTGAAAGAGAAGAAATAAATAGAGTGTCTGGGCCAATAACAGCTTCTGCTATTGCTCAAAAGCCAAGTAATTCCATTCTTCTGAGGGGATCAGAAGAAGATTTTAATATCAAAACTACTATAGGCTAGTTGACTCTTTGTTTTTTATCTTTGTTTAACTTAACGCAGTGGCAGGTCAGCGATACAGTGGCCCATTGAGCAGCCACCCATGATTTAGTGGCCCATTGTTTCGCTCAAAAAAAATATATAGTATGCTTCTCTGGTAAATATCATGCTCTCTATTTTTATTTTTTTTTTTACTCTTAGCTCTTAGGTATAATTGGAGGAAATATCAAACACAACTTTCAAATTCTCAGTCAATCAGTTACTGAAAGGATTAGTTTCCCCTATCCACCCTGTTCAATGAAATTACCGAATCTGGACAGTTCCCTCAATATTGGAAACAAGGCTTTATTACCCCAATCAAAAAGAAAAATGGGAAGCCTGGTTTTGATGGTATTCGTCCTATTACCCTCACCTCGATTTTTTCAAAATTGTATGAAAGTTTTCTCGCAGACTGGCTTAAGATGAAAGTCCTCCCCCTCATCGATCTTAGACAGTTTGGTAATCTCAAATCCACGTCAACCTCTCATTACCTGATCCATCTTGTTGATACCATGGGTAAATTACATGAAAAAACTAACACTTGGCTTAATCTAATTTCTATTGATCTTCAAAAAGCTTTTGATTTGATTAACCACAATTTACTCATAGATAAACTTATAAATGAATTCCAAATTGAAACTTTCTTTGTTAAGCTTGTTGCCTCTTTTCTTTCTAATAGATCTCAAGCAGTTAAATATTTAAATTGTTTCTCAGATTATCTCCCCATATTTAATGGCATTCCTCAGGGGACTATTCTAGGCCCTCTCCTTTTTTGACTTATGATTAATAACCTATCAACCCTTTACGACAATAGATGGAAATTTGTCGATGACTTGACAGTTTTAGAGATATGTCATAAAAACATCTTTAGCAAACCAATGGGCATACTCCAAGATATTGCCTGTGAGGCCTCTTCCCTTGACATGACTGTTAACCCTTCTAAATCCGCAATAGTCTCAGTAAGTTTCCTTAAATCCCCTCCCCTTTTTCTTGCTCCTATACCTCCTGAAACCTCTGTCACATATCTTAAACTCCTTGGTTTTACAATTTCTTCTAATTTGAAATGGGATGCCCATATAAACAATATCCTACGACAAGCAAACTCCTCGCTTTCCCTCCTTAAACTTCTAAATAAATTCAGTTGCCCCCAATCACATTTACTACAAGTATACATTTCTTTTGTGCGTCCCATATTAGAGTACGCTTGTCCTGTGTGGCACCCTGGCCTCTCTAATGAAGCAACACAAAAAATTGAAAATGTCCAAAAAAGAGCTCTAAGAATTATTTTTAAAGAGGGCAAGATACCATATTTGCATTTGTTAAATATTTCAAACCTAGAGACCCTCGAGAGACGAAGAAATAATTTTTGCCTCCGTTTTGCAAAAAATGCCATAACAAACCCTTGGACGGCAAGTATTTTCCCCAAACGTCACTCCCCATCCAGATTACGGCCGCCTCAAGCTGTTTCTGATCCCATCCCTGTTTTGTCCCCCATTCACTGCGTTACTTCGAGATATGAAATAACTTTTGTCCCCTTTATTACAGGAAAAATGAATAAAATGTCCCAATAGTTTCTTTTTTTTTTTTGTCTCCCCCCCCCCCGTCTTGACCCGTTTTTATTTTTTAACTCTTTTATTGACTTACTGTAGTTGGATTATTGACACTTTCTTAGTGTCTCTTTTAATTCATATGCATTTATTTCTCGCTTTTTTTTTCTGTGTATATGCGTTTATTCCCCCCCCCGTCCCTTTTTTTATGTCTGTTATAATTCTTTTTCTGATTCGTATTTGTGTAAGTTTAGTTTGATCAGTTTTTATCTTTTTAACTTTTTAATTGACTTTTTACAGTTTTAATTATTGACTGTTAAATGATTGTTCATTATGATTTTTCTATTTCGTTGTTGTTGTTTCATTTTTGCCAGTTTTAGTGCAATCATTTATATTGTCGACTCCGAAGTCCGAATTCGGCCCTTTGTGGGCTTGTGATAGTGATCTTTTTGAAATAAATATCTTATCTATCTATCCTTTCCCCCGCTAATGGTATTTTGATGACAAAGATATACACAATGCTTAAAAGAGAGGCACAGGAGATTTTTTTTGTCATTAGAGGGAAGGGGGAGGTCAGGGGAAGTTTTTCTTTTAATAAAATGAAGTAAGAACCAATAATTTTCAGGGGAGGGGGTGATTCTCTTCTTTTTTAAAAGAAAGGCAGATTTAAAGAGATGTTTCTTTTTGAACCAGTAGTTTGTGAGTATTTGGTCTTATTACGGAGGGTGTTTGGCTTTCTGATCCTCTCACAATTATTGATAGCAGCTCGTAGCAACTGTAAATGGAAAATATAGTTGATATAAATGCTAATTTTTTGGTTTTCTGAACTTACTGAAGACTCAGCACTTAATTAGAAGAAAACAAGTACAAGTTAAAACTAAACATACATTAAAATTGACCTGCTTTTTCTCAATTTTTTCTAAACTTTTACAAAAATCGAGATGACAATATTATTTTAATTAGGTGTCATTAAGAAAGATGATTCACTTAAGTGTATTATGTAAAACTATTTTTTTTATATTTGTGTGGTTTTGTGGTTAGAAGCGGTCTAAACAGGATGAGTTAAGTATTGTCCTTTTTTGTGCTCAGCTTGATTGCTAAAAAAAAAGAAACAAATCTTTGGGAAACGAACGTTAAAAACTGTAGCTAATCATAAGCGTGTCTAACTAGAATCCGTGTATATATTTTTAAAAGGAATTACAGCAATTTCAAAACCTTAAAAAAGAAAACAAAAAGTTTGAAACATAGTAGAAATTGTTGTAAGAAATTAGACTTCCTGTATTAATCAAATATTTTTAAACTAATGCAGTATAAAAAGACATTAAATTGCCTAAAGAACAAGCAACTGGTAATTGCAAAAATATTTGTATATATTTTAATAAGGGATTAAAATAATTCAAAAGCCTTAAAAAAGGAAATCAAAATATCAAAGCTTAGTAGAAATTGTTGTTAGAAATCTGGCTTGCTGTAATAATAAAAAATATTTGAATAGACTTTAGTACGCAAAGAAATTTAATTGCGTAAAGAGCAGATAAACTGGTAATTTCAAAAATATTTGTATATATTTGAAGAGGTGATTACAAAAATTCAAAAACCTTAAAATATAAAACCAAAAGTTTGAAGCCTAGCACAAATCGTGGTTAGAAATTGGACTCAATAATCAAAAATCTTAAATAATCTTTAATAATCCTTAAATAAATCTTTATAAGCAAAAAGCCAAAAAAACTGGTAATTGCAAAAATATTTGTATATATTTTAAAAAGAGTTTGCAGCAATTTAAAAATCTTTAAAAAAAAGCCTAAAATTTGAAGCTTAGTAAAAATAGTTGTTAGAAATTAGAATTGCTTTAATAATCAAATACCTATGAAAAGACTACAACATGAAAAGACAACAAATCGTCTGTGGTTAGAAGACAAGCGACAATAGGAATCCATATAAAGAATCAATATATAGAAATCTTCTGCATGTCGAGTGTACACAGATATCAAATATTTTTGAATAGACTGCATTATGAGAAGAAATTTAATTGCGTACAGAAAATCCATATATAGAAACCTGCATCGTGCCGAGTGCACACAGATATCAAATATTTTTAAATAGACTGTTTTTTGAAAAGAAATCAATCGCGTAGAGACCCAAAAATTGGTAATTGCAAAAATATTTGCAAATATATTGCTAAATTTTGGAAGCTGTTTACTAGAACTGATTGTGTGAAAGTCCGGTACATTTTCCATCGGTTCACTAAATAATTGCTTCCGTCACCACCTTGGCATCGGAATTCCCAATTGATAAAAAAATTTAAACTCACTGATTCTGATCTTACCATTTCTAAATTAATTGCCAAGCATAATCGAAGACTTAGGACAAAAAATTAATCCAGTTATTTGAAATGATTAGGTGGAAACTTGTGGTGTGCGTGTAACTCAACCCGTGCTTTCATGTATGTCTTTTGTAACTAAAGAATTAACAATAAATTAATTCAATTAATTGTTTAATATTTAATACCATTATATTAATTTACTAAGTCATTAGAGTAAATTATGTTAATTAAATTACATTAACATTTAAACAATAACCAATTATTAAAAATAGTGGCTAAAATAGTGTTCATTTTGTGTTTCTTTGCTGATTATTTTATTTATGAATTATAGATTATAGATTATTATATAGATTTTTAATATATTTATAGAAAAATTACAATTCAATTAAAAAAAAAAACTTTTTAGTTTAAATAGGTCTTTTCAAAGATTAGATAAAAAGAAACAGTTTTTTTCAACTGAAAGTGAGGAGAAAAATTAAAACTTAAAACTTGCAGAAATTATTACGTTTATGGGGGGGGGGGTTCATCCCCTAGTGAAAGCTGGCACTTTAAGCTAAAGTTCAAATTTTGTTTGAATCACAAATCCCTGAATCACAAAGGCCGTTCAATTAGAATAGATAGCTTTTTGAAAGTACTAAAAAACTACTTTACCGTAAAGTACAAGGTATCGATAAGGAGGAGAACCCCCTCATATACGTTATAATTTTTGATCGTTTTAAGTTTTAATGTCGTTCCTTACTTTCAGTTGAAAAAATAGTTTTTCTTATTCAATTTCTGATCGTTTTCTAAATAATATTGGAAAATCCGGCACCCCCTTCACAGAAATATCTTTTCCCCCAAAGAAACATCCTCCATGGAAAGAGTCTTCTGTATAATCAATTCCTCTGACCCCTCCCCCCCACACACACAGAAGAAAGTCTGCCTGAAGGGAGCGAGTTTTTCCTCATCTCCCTCCTTTCTATACCTCCCAATAACCAATACTTTATGTAAAAAATGGGTAAAGTTCATAACTTGTAGCCCTTTCCCCGGGAACTGTGGGGGAATAAGTCATCCTTAAAAACATATTTATTAGAATTTGTACTATCCTGAACAAGATGACTATATCAAAATTTTGATTGGGTGACTTTGGGAAAAAAGAGCGCAGAAGGGGGCCAAGTTCACCTCTAATTTTTCTGGTCGCTTAAAAGAACACTAGAGCTTTAATTTTCGCTCGAATGAATCCTCTCATTATATTATAGGACTACTGGATCGATACGATGACTCTTACGAAAAATAAATAAGATAAACATTCATCCGTGATCTTTCTTCTGGCAAAAAAATACAAAATCCCACATTTTTGCAGATAGGAGCTTGAAACATCTGCAATAGGGTTTTCTGATACGCTTAACCTGATGATGTGATTTTCATTAAGATTCTGTTAATTTTAGGGGGTGTTTTTCCCTTTTTTGAAAATAAGGCAAATTTTTTTCAGCTTTTATCTTTTGATGGGTTAGACTAAATTTGATGAAAATTATAAGCAGCATAAAAATTCAATTATTTTGATACATCTACTGGTATAAAAATTCTGTTTTTAGGAGTTTCAGTTACTATTGACCCACGTCGCTCCTTACTTACAGTTCGTTTCTATGAACTGTTACATATTTGATTATTAAGCAAGTCCATTTTCGAACAGCGATTCCTGATAAGCTTCAAACTTTTGGTTTTATTTCTTAAGTTTTTGAATTCTTGTAATCCCTTGTTAAAAATATATACAAATATTTTTGATATGACCAGTTTTTTGTTCTTTAAGCAATTTAATGTCTTTTCATGCTGCAGTCTATTCAAAGATATTTGATTATTATAGTTTGTTTGTTTTTAAAATTAAGGTTTTTAACGAATTTTCCCAGACTTCTCACCAATTTAGATCAGTTTTTAAGCGAGAAAAACACCTGAATATTTTAAAATTATTTTATTTTTTTCTAGGTTCTAACTAACCGATACCTGATTTTGTGGAAATGAGTTTAAACATTGATACATAAAGGATAGATACAGTTCATTATAAATGGACCATATGCTCGTTGCTAGCGTCAACGGATTTAGCTGAAATTTTGTAAAAAAAAACAACAACTAACAACTGCACATAGTAAATAGAATCGATTGTTTTGCCAAAAATTGCATTTTTGTGTAACACAGTAATAGCCAATGGTGTGAACATCATCTTGAATATGAAGATCAAAATATTATTTTATCATAATTAAAAGCATTAAGAAATAGTTATATAAAATATATTAACTCCTCTAGCGTTATAATGAAAATCTGATGAGTGAATGGAAACTAGACTAATTCCTGGAAATTTGAAATAAAATAATTTTTTTTATGAATCGCTAAAATTATTATGTGAACTGCAAAAATATTTAAGGTATCTGAGCAATGATTTTAATTTTTTATTTAAATCTAGGAAAGTACATAGAAATTTTAAAATTGGTTTTGATTTTTGACATGTTTTTGATACTTGACACGTGGTTTAATGGGTATACCTTTTATGAATAAAAATGAATATTCTCCAGAAAGTCGTTGACTGTTTAAAATTGCTGAACACCACCAAATCTATTCGAAGAGGAATTGCAAAGGTATTATCTGGTATTGTGTCTCAAAGTGATATAGCTGACGAGCGGGTGAGACCAATAACAAAATCACACATGATAGGTTCAACCATTCTGGCAGTGTTAGTTTTGTTTTATATAGGGTATTTTATAGTTTTAGCGTTTTCTAAAAAAAAAACAAAGACAAACGAAGAGAAAAGCAGAACAAGTTACTCAAGCCGTGTCTGCTGTGTGCCCGATTCAAGGCACACAGCGAGAAGACAATGATAATAGAAACGAAACGGTAATTGAAATGGAAGATGAAGACAGAAGAAATAAAATGAAATGAAATTAATGGAAGAAGAACATAGATGTATCTGATACTGATTCATCTCATGGAGATACACCGGATACATCAGAGGTAGGCACATCTGACTCAGAGTCAGATGATAACCCAGGACAGACGACACCCAGACATGACAACCCAAACATGACACCCAGATGCCAACTCAGACATGAAGATGACAACCCAGGAAATGCAATTCAGGGAGGATGAAACACTTGTTCTAAGAGACTTGTCACTTCTATAGTCAATTGGTTTCAAAGTTCATTATGGATTTGTTTTTCATTGAAATGTTAGACTCTAAATATTTTTTTTAGCGTTATGTCTTGCTTTACCCTGTCACTGCTACATTCAATTGATCTTTCAATATTTCGATCTTCATATTCATGATGATGTTCACACCATTGGCTATTACAGTGTTGTACAAAAATAAAATTTTTCGCAAAACAATCGATTCTATTTAGTATGTGCAGTTGTTTGTTGTTTTTGTTTTTTTACTAGATTTCAGCTTAGTTCGTTGACACTAGCAGCTAGCATTTAGTTAAAATGGAAATTAAAAGCTCGAGTCATTTTTAATTAAAAAAAAATTTAATTAAAATAAAAACTTTTAACTAAAAACTGCATCTTTTTTGTCGATCTTGATGAATGCTAGCTATTCTAAGTTTTTCTGACGTAGATTTCTAGTTCCTGATATACAAGTTTTTTTTAGGTTAAATCCGTTGTCATTCATCTGTAAGTTGATTAGTAGGTTTTTTTTTAACTTGGCTAATAGGTTTTTAAACCTATTACTACGAACGCTACATGCATTCCATTTTTGGAACTAGGAACGAGATTGTGTGATGCTATAAGACTGGTTTTCGCTTCATGGGTTCATTAATAGAAGGACTATGTTTTTGAAAAGGGTAATTACTTCTTTAGTTTGCGAGATTTGTGAATTTTTTGCGAAAAGATATTTGCGTAAAGGTATTGCGATGGTTAAGAATGCCTCACGGGTAATTAAAGAATGAGGAATGGGATGCTATAATTAGAATGATTTTAAGTTGAAAAATTGTGACGTAAAAATAACTCAGTTATTTGCTTGCGTGTAAAGGAATTCCCATGTTATTTGCTTGCTTGTATTTTGTGTTAAAATAAGTAGTTTTTGTATCTTTTAAAAGAGCTTTAAGGGGTTTGAGAGACTTAGTTGCCTAATTCCGTGTGGTTTTCCTTTACTTAGTGGTCATTAAAAACGAAATTTTTGTGTTAAATCAGTAGTTTTTGTATCTTTTAAAAGAGCTTTAAGGGGTTTGAGAGACTCAGTTGCCTGATTCCGTGTGGTTTTTCTTTACTTGGTGGTCATTTGTTGTATCTTTTAAAAGAGCTTTACAGGGTTTGAGAGACTCAGTTGCCTAATTCCGTGTGATTTTTTTTTACTTTGTAGTCATTAAAAACGAAATTTTTTTGTTAAATAAGTAGTTTTTGTATCTTTTAAAAGAGCTTTAAGGGGTTTGAGAGACTCAGTTGCCGGAGTCCATGTGATTTTTCTTTACTCAGTGGTCATTAAAAACGAAACTTGGTGGTCATTTGTTGTATCTTTTAAAAGAGCTTTAAGGGGTTTGAGAGACTCAGTCGCCTAATTCCGTGTGATTTTTCTTTACTTGATAGTCATTAAAAACGAAATTTCTGTGTTAAATAAGTAGTTTTGTATCTTATAAATGAACTTTAAGGGGTTTGAGAGACTCAGTTGCATAATTCCGTGTGATTTTTCTGTACTAGTTGGTCAGTTGTTTTATATTTTAAAAGATCTTTACATGGTTTGAGAGACTCAGTTGCCTAATTCCGTGTGGTTTTTCTTTACTTGACGGTCATTAAAAACGAAATTTTTGTGTTAAATAAGTAGTTTTTGTATCTTTTAAAAGAGATTTAGGGGGATTGAGAGACTCAGTTGCCGGATTCAATGTGATTTTTCTTTACTTGGTGTTAATTAAAAACGAAACTTTGTGGTCATTTTTTGTATCTTTTAAAAGAGCTTTACGGGGAATGAGAGACTAAGTTGCCTAATTCCGTGTGTTTTTTATTTAATTAGTTGTAATTAAAAACGAAATTTTTTTGTTAAATAATTAGTTATTGTATCTTTTAATATATATTTAAGGGGTTTGAGAGACTCAGTTGCCTGAGTCCGATGAATGTTTATTTAATTGATGGTCATTAAAAACTAATTCTTTTTGTTAAATAAGTAGTTTTTGTATATTTTAAAAAAGCTTTACAGGGTTTGAGAGACTCAGTTGCCTAATTCCGTGTGTTTTTAATTTACTTGGTTTTAATTAAAAAATTACTTTTGTCGTTAAATCAGTATTTTTTGTATCTTTTAAAAGATATTTAACGGGTTTGAGAGACTCAGTTGCATGATTCCGCGTGGTTTTTCTTTACTTGATGGTCATTTTTTGTATCTTTTAAAAGAGCTTTACGGGGATTGAGAGACTCATTTGCATAATTCATTGTTATTTCTCTTATCTTTATGGTAATTAAATACTAAATTTTTGTGTTAAATAAGTATATTTTGTATCACTTAAAAGAACTTTATGAGGTTTGGGAGAATCAGATGCCTGTTTCCGTGTGATTTTTCTTTTCATGGTAGTCATTAAAAACTACATTTTTGTGTTAAATAAGTAGTTTTTTTATCTTTTAAAAGAGCTTTAGGGGGATTGAGAGACTCAGTTGCCGGATTCCATGTGGTTTTACTTTTATTTGTTGTAAATAAAAAAGAAAATTTTTTTTTAAAAAATGATAGTTTTTTAAAATTTAAATATAATTTCGTGGTTTTTGATAATAAGGTTCCTGATTCCGTTTGGGTTTTCTTTTATTGATGGTCATTAAAAACTAAAATTTTTTTTTATATATGTATTTTTTTTATATATTAAAATTGCTTTACGGGGTTTTATAGACTCAGTTTCCTGATTCCCTCTGGTTTTTATTAACGTTGTGTTCCATAAAAAATAAAATTTTGTGTTAATAAATAAGTTATTGTATCTTTTAAACGAGCTTTAAGGGGTTTGAGAGACTCAGTTGCCGGATTCCATGTGGTTTTTCTGTAATTGGTGGTCATGAAAATATAAATTTTTTGTTTCATTTTGTTTAGTTTTTATATTTTAATAGAGCTTTACTGTGATTGAGAGACTCAGTTGCCGGATTCCGTGTGGTTTTTCTTTACTTGGTGGTCATTAAAAATGAAATTTTAGTGTTAAATAAGCGGTTTTTGTATCTTTTAAAAGAGCTTTACAGGGTTTGAGAGACTCAGTTGCCTAATTACGTGTGGTGTTCCTTTACTTGGTGGTCATTAAAAACGAAATTTTTGTGTTAAATAAGTAGTTTTTGTATCTTTTAAAAGAGCTTTACGGGGATTGAGAGACTCAGTTGCTGGATTCCATGTGGCTTTTCTTTACTTGGTGGTCATTTGTTGTATCTTTTAAAAGAGCTTTAAAGGGTTCGAGAGACTCAGTTGCCGAATTCCGTGTGGTTTTCCTTTACTTGGTGGTCATTAAAAAAGAAATTTTTATGTTAAATCAGTAGTTTTGTATCTTTTAAAAGAGCTTTAAGGGGTTTGAGAGACTCAGTCGCCTGATTCCGTGTGGTTTTTCTTTACTTGGTGGTCATTTGTTTTATCTTTTAAAAGAGCTTTACGAGGATTGAGAGACTCAGTTGCCGGATTCCATGTGGTTTTCCTTTCCTTGGTGGTAATTAAAAACTAAATTTTTTTGTTAAATAAGTAGTTTTTGTATCTATTAAAAGAGCTTTAAGGGGTTTGAGAGACTCAGTCGCCTAATTCCGTGTGGTTTTTCTTTACTTGGTGGTCATTAAAAACGAAATTTTTGTGTTAAATCAGTAGTTTTTGTATCTTTTAATAGAGCTTTACGGGGTTTGAGAGACTCAGTTGCCGGATTCCATGTGGTTTTTCTTTACTTGGTGGTCATTAAAAACGAAATTTTTGTGTTAAATAAGTAGTTCAGTCATGATTCATTCCCCAAACGAGTAACACCTTAGGCGCTCCGTGCCTGCGGTAGTTTTGGCTGAAGAGTGAAATAGCTTGTGAGATTAATGTTTTGAATTGATGAAAGAAAATTTTTTGGTGTGTGATTATTGCTTTGAACTGAAGATTTGCATGGAGTAAAAGAGGATTGGATTTGAGTCATTATAAACAGAGCCTTTGATTACCGACGTTGGAAAAGGTGTTTGCCGTGCCAAACGGCTAAAAGCACTGCAGGCTAGCAACAACGTGGATAAACAATCGTTGCCGGCTGAGGTAAGACTATTTGTCCATTTTTTTAATTGATGCTTATTCATGGGGCGAAATAAAAGAAACCGTAAAGAAGTCTCATTCGAAGAGGATCAAAATGATTATTCGTCATCTTCACCTAAGGAGGAAAAAACTTTGTCAATTTCGACACTGGCTCGGAGCTTTTATGAAATTCTAACTATAGTGAAAGACAATGGAAAAAAGCTTGACGGTATCACGGACCAGTTCAAATCTCTGGAAACCCGGGTCAAATCGCTTGAGGAAGCGCTATATGGCCAATCGCAGCAATTTTCGACGATCCAGACCCATGTGGCGGCTAATGAGAATGAAATAATAAATGTAAAATCACAGATTAGTGTTGTTACAGCTGAGTCAGTGTTTCTCCGTGAAGAAAATAATCAGTTGAAAAATCGGTTAATGCATTGCGAGTATAGAATGACTGAGAAAAATATAGTGGTTTGGAATGTACCTTGCGATGATAAAGAGGAAGCTAAAGCGATTTTCAAAACTTTTTGTGAAGAAGGACTAGGTGTAAACGAGACCCAAGATTTTGCTTTAAAATAATTAAAAAAATAGCTTAGATTTTTTAACTTTCCTTTTGGTTAAAAATAATAAAAAATAACGATTCTGAAACAGAGTAAAAAACTTAAAGGAAAGACTGTTTGCGGTCATAAAGATATTTATCTTAGTGATGATGCTCCGACGGCAGTGAGAGATATTAGAAAACGGCTGATTGAAAAAAGATCAAAGTTTGCTGATTGTGGTATTCAAGCTTGGGTAACAAAATCGGTTCCACCTCTCCTTTGTTTTGATCGGCCAAATGGCCTGCGGGTTTCTTTCTCCGTGAATGACGTGATTTCTGAATTATCAGTGCCGATACATCCTCGAGGTGGGCCTATGCAATGCTAAGATGGTTGTCATATTTATATTAATTATTTTAGTTTAAGGTGAGTTTTGAGTTATTATTTTGTTGTGCTTTTAATTCTTTGTTTTTTTTTGTTATAGCATATTGGTATGAAGTAATGTTGTCTCGTGTTTTTTTATATTCTTTTTTTTAAAAATATGTTGTGGATGGAATAATGTAAAAAAAAAAAAAAAAAATTATAAAAAGTATTAATGGGGTATAGTGTAAAGCGCGGTGCGGAGCGTACTGGGTTGTGGTTGGTGTTGTTAGGGATTGGTCTTGGCTTTCAGTGATACTAGGCCTGGAAACAGTAGTAGTGTTTTTTGGTTTCTATTAATATATTTATTTTTCTAATTTAAAAGTTACGTAGATTAGTCGTACTAAGGGAAAACGACTTGGAATGGAGATTACTTTTTTTTTGTTTTTTTTTTGTAATTGTTATTTTTTATTAGTGTTTGATGGTCTGTTGGGGAAGGGGGTTGTTTATATTAACGTGGGTTTAATATTTTATAATGGATAGATATAATAGTGAAATTCCATCATCAAGGTTAAAAGAATTTGAGAGGAATTATCTTTCATTTCAGTCAATTTTTCAAACTATTGTAGCTGGTGATGATGAAGATACTTCTAGTAATTTTCATATCCCAAAAAATCAATATATATTTATGAATGAGCTGGTAAGAAAAAATGTAAATACACGTAGGATGTCGTTTTGGAATTGCCGGGGGGTTGGAGGACTGCACAGGATGTGATTGAAACTTTTTTGTCGGATTCAGATACAGATATATTAGGCCTATGTGAAACTATTTTAGATGATTTTTCAATTGAAAATATACATGTAAAAGATTATCAATTTTTTCACATCGGTCGGAAAAGACAAAAACAAGGGGGTCTAGGTGTTTTGATTAAAAATTGCATACCAGCACGTATAAGGATTGATTTTTTGCCAATGAATATTGAAATGATTTTTGAATCTTGTGTAGTTGAATGCTCTTTTCCAAATAATCGGAAGCTTTTAATTGCAGTTATTTACCGTACTCCGTCATCCAGCCAGATAGAATTTAAAAATCATTAAATTAGCTAGTCTTAATACTCCTTATTTAGTTATGGGTGATTTTAATATTGATTTAATGAAACTCCTATCTTCAGATCAGAATAGAATAGATAGAAATATTTTGCATTTCTTGGAGGGCCCACTATCTTATGGACTAAACCCCGTATGTTTTGTGCCCTCTAGAATAGCTGATACATCATTTTCACTTATTGATAATATTTTTTCACCTTATAGTGCTGTTAATACATTTATTATTCCTGATGATTCATCTGACCACTGTATAATTATGTCTGATTTTCTTATAAATTGTCCGCATAATAAAAAAAATCAAACCCAGCGTAGAGATTTTTCACATAAAAATGTGTTAAGGTTAAAAGAAGGGATTGGTGATGTTGATTGGAGTCCTGTAATTGATGAGAAGGATCCGAACCAATCATTAGATAAATTTTATTATATTATGAATGAAAAGCTTGATCTTTTTTGCCCATATAAAAGCCCGAGAGGAAAGAAACTTACCCCAAAAAAACCTTGGATAAATGAATCACATTTGAGATCTATTAATGAGAAAAATCGTTTATATAAAATTAGAATAAACTATCCCACGGACCTAAATCTAACGCGTTTTAAAAATTATAAGAATATGCTGGTAAGGATCCTGAGAGTAAGTGAAAGACGTTATTATGAAAATTCTTTTCGAAATTCAGAGTCCCCCAGAAAAACTTGGAGTTTGATTAAAGATAAAGTTGGAAGAAATAAAAAGTTGTTACACTCTGAAGTGTTATTTGATATTAATGGTAAAGAATTTAGAGGACCACAAGCTGTTGCTAAGAAGTTTAGTGAATATTTTGCTAGTATTGGATCATCTGTTGTTTCAGGAGAAATTGACCTTTCTTCCCCAAGGTCGCATAAAAAATATCTACCGCCCACTGAAGATACGAGCATATGTATGGCCCCGGTTACTTTTGCAGAATTTCAAAAGGTCATTAAGAATTTAAAAAATGGTAATTCATTGGGATATGATGAATTTTCAACTAATTTGTTAAAAAATATTGCAGGTGAAATATTTGAACCATTGCTTCATATTTTAAATTTATGTATTTTCTCTGGTACATTTCCTAAAAGATGGAAAATTGCACGTGTAATACCATTTCATAAAAATGGAGATAAATCTGATACAAATAATTATCGTCCTATTGCAATTTTATCACCATTGTCTAAATTATTGGAAAAAATTTTAAAAGGAAGGATTACTAATTATCTAGATAAAATAAATTTTTTTTACCAAACATCAGTTTGGATTTAGGGCAGGCCATTCGACGGAACAAGCAGTTGCAGCTCTTGTATTAGAAATAAATGACTGCTTAGATAGTAATTATCATGTATCTACTGTTTTTTATGATGTTAAAAAAGCATTTGACACTTTAAACCATGAAATTCTCTTTGATAAAATGGAAAATTCCGGTATAAGAGGGAAAGTACTAGAAATAATAAGATCATACCTTTATAGACGCAAAATCGTGGTAGATGTTGATGGACATTTGTCTAGTTTAAATGATCTTGAAGATATTGGTGTCCCACAAGGATCGGTATTAGGTCCGCTTTTATTTTTGATGTATATTAATGATCTCCCACGATGTTTGCAGGGAAATAATTGTCTTGCAATTTTATTTGCAGATGACCCAGCTGTTTCTGTTAAAGCGAAGGATTCATCTACATTGATTCAAAATCTGTTTAACACTGTTAGTTCAGTTAATCGATGGTTTGTATCTAATTATTTATTACCGAATTTTAAGAAGACTGAATTTATGGTTTTTGGTCATTCAAAACGTGCTACTAAAAAAATTTCATTTCAGGAGCTTCAAGTTGGTGAGCATAAAATACGTAGAGTTCAATCATATCGTTATTTAGGAGTTTTTAGGATCCCCTTTTGTCAGGATCCCAGGAGTTAGGATCCCCTTTTGTCATTTCAAACTCATATTGATCATTTAAGGGTGAAACTTTCACAAAATATTGGGTCTATGTATCGTTTGTAACATGTTTTTCCATTTTCAATTTTAAAAATAATTTATCATTCTTTGATTGCTCCTTATTTAAATTATTGCACAATTATTTATTTAAATACTTTTTGGACGCATATAAAACCCCTACAGATCCTTCAAAATAAAGCAGTGAGAATACTTGGAAATTTTTTACATCGTCCATCAAAACTTAGAGATGCATCGGAAACTGAAACATTATTTCTTTTCTTGAATTTATTAGATCTGAAACATATAAGAGAACTTAATATATCAATATGGCATTTTAAAATACAAGATCCTAGTAGTTATTTTTATGAAAAATCTCTGTTGATTCTGCCCCCTCCTTCAGCTCTTAGGAGTTCTGGAACATATCGAATTCCCTTTGTTAATTGTAAAAGATCTAGATTTTCAATTAGATACCAAATACCATTTATTTCAAATAAATATAGGCTGAAAGATAGAATTCAAATTGAGTCATTTCTGCAAATATCAGTTCTAAGGAAGAAAATATTAAAATTATGTATTGACCTGTGATGGTGGAATAGAAATTTTTTTATTATTATTATTTTTTTTTTGTTTATATTTGTTACCCATGTTGGGATAGCCTTCCATGCCCCACTTGTCCAGCGTTTGTTTTCTTTATGTTTGTTATGTTCTTTGTTTTTTTATTTAACCAGGTTTTTTTCTTTCTCTCTTTTTTTATGATGAGGAAATGTTTTTTTTGTTTTGTTTGTTTGTTTTTATTTTTTTGTGTTGTTAATGTTTTTTTTATGTTTGTTTTTTTAATACCCAATTTTACGAGCTTTGCTCTCTGTTGGGGGTATATATTTTTTTGTTATGTTGATTTATTCAAATAAAATCTTCTTCTTCTTAAAAAAATAAATAAAAATCTTCTTCTTAAGTTTTTGTATCTTTTAAAAGAGCTTTACGGGGATTGAGAGACTCAGTTTTACCTTGTCACAGTTACATTTTCTTGATTTTTGGCGCGCCACTCTAAGTGATGAGTGGCGCGCCACTCTAAGTGAACCTAGATCAACCCAACTTTTTGGATATCTCTCTCACTATGACTCTGTTTGTGTGTCGTGTCTGTGCATGTCTCGTCTCTATGTGTGTGTGTCATCTCTGTGGGTGTGTTGTCTAAAAAACCAGTCTGGTTGAAAACGTGGAGCTTTCGTACTGCTCACTTTTTTGCAATGTGTAGGAACCAGCGGGGAATCCCCGCTCGTTTGGACAGGTGCGAAGGAAAGGCATGAAATTAGCATGTAGTTTAAAAACGTGTTTAATCACGTTTCTTGAATGATTCAAAATGAACTTTGAAATATCAAGAAAAATTAGATTTGACAAGGTTACCCACGATTAAACGCTACTCCATTATTCCTGATACTGATGCACACCGTTAGCAGATCAAAATGGGAAAAGAAAATACAATAGCGATTAAATGTGACAAGGTAAACCACAAGCACAAAATGGAGTAAAGAACAAGCTAATGATATTCGACGATAGAAATTCAAAATAAACTTTGAAACATCAAGAGAAAAGATACAAAAACTACTTATTTAACACAAAAATTTCGTTTTTAATGACCACCAAGTAAAGAAAAACCACACGGAATTAGGCAACTGAGTCTCTCAAACCTCTTAAAGCTCTTTTAAAAGATACAAAAACTACTGATTCTGAAATATTCCAACTCTTGCATTTCAACGAAAGAAATTCAAAATGAACTTTGAAAAATCAAGAAAATGTAACTGTGACACTGAAATATTCCAACTCTTGCATTTCAACGATAGAAATTAAAAATGAAATTTGAAAAATAAAGAAAATGTAATTGTGACAAGCTGAAATATTCCAACTCTTGCATTTAAGCAAAAGAAATTCAAAATGAAATTTGAAAAATCAATAAAATTTAACTGTGACACTGAAATAGTCCAACTCTTGCATTTCATCGAAAGAAATTTAAAATGAAATTTGAAAAATCAAGAGAATGTAACTGTAAAAAGGTAATCCACAAACAGACACTACTGAAATATTACAACTCTTTCATTTCAACGAAAGAAATTCAAAATTAACTTTTGAAAAATCATAAAAATGTAACTGTGATAAGGTAAACCACAACCAAACACTCCTGAAATATTCCAACTCTTCCATTTAAGCGAAACAAATTAAAAATGAACTATGAAAAATCAATAAAACTTTAATGTCACAAGGGACAACCCCCAAACACACTACGGACATAGAACAACTATGGCATTTCGAAGAAAGAAATTCAAAATGAACTTTGAAAAATCAAGAAAATGTAACTGTGACAAGGTGAACCACAACCAAACACTACTGAAATATTCCAACTCTTGCATTTCAGCGAAAGAAATTCAACGAAGAGAAAAGCAGAACAAGTTACTCAAGCTGTGTCTGCTGTGTGCCCGATTCAAGGCACACAGCGAGAAGACAATGATAATAGAAACGAAACGGTAATTGAAATGGAAGATGAAGACAGAAGAAATAAAATGAAATGAAATTAATGGAAGAAGAACATAGATGTATCTGATACTGATTCATCTCATGGAGATACACCGGATACATCAGAGGTAGGCACATCTGACTCAGAGTCAGATGATAACCCAGGACAGACGACACCCAGACATGACAACCCAAACATGACACCCAGATGCCAACTCAGACATGAAGATGACAACCCAGGAAATGCAATTCAGGGAGGATGAAACACTTGTTCTAAGAGACTTGTCACTTCTATAGTCAATTGGTTTCAAAGTTCATTATGGATTTGTTTTTCATTGAAATGTTAGACTCTAAATATTTTTTTTAGCGTTATGTCTTGCTTTACCCTGTCACTGCTACATTCAATTGATCTTTCAATATTTCGATCTTCATATTCATGATGATGTTCACACCATTGGCTATTACAGTGTTGTACAAAAATAAAATTTTTCGCAAAACAATCGATTCTATTTAGTATGTGCAGTTGTTTGTTGTTTTTTTTTACTAGATTTCAGCTTAGTTCGTTGACACTAGCAGCTAGCATTTAGTTAAAATGGAAATTAAAAGCTCGAGTCATTTTTAATTAAAAAAAAATTTAATTAAAATAAAAACTTTTAACTAAAAACTGCATCTTTTTTGTCCATCTTGATGAATGCTAGCTATTCTATCCACTAGAATACTTACAATCGTACAATTGGAGATTTATAAAGAGTAGAGAAGAAAGTACCATTTTGCTGGGGCGCCCCCGTACCAAACAGGGTTTTTTCTGATAGATATTCTATTCTACTGGTCATTACACTCTTCCTTTGCCAAGAGATTTACGCAATTTAAGGACAAGTTTTTCTGGCGTAGATTTCTAGTTCCTGATATACAAGTTTTTTTTAGGTTAAATCCGTGGTCATTCATCTGTAAGTTGATTAGTAGGTTTTTTTTTTTTAACTTGGCTAATGGGTTTTTAAAACTATTACTACGAAAGCTACATGCATTCCATTTTTGGAACTAGGAATGAGATTTTGTGATGCTATAAGACTGGTTTCGTTTAATGGGTTCATTAATAGAAGGACTAATGTTTTTGAAAAGGGTAATTACTTCTTTAGTTTACGAGATTTGCGAATTTTTTGCGAAAAGATATTTGCGTAAAGGTATTGCGATGGTTAAGAATGCCTCACGGGTAATTAAAGAATGAGGAATGGGATGCTATAATTAGAATGATTTTAAGTTGAAAAATTGTGACGTAAAAATAACTCAGTTATTTGCTTGCGTGTAAAGGAATTCCCATGTTATTTGCTTGCTTGTATTTTGTGTTAAAATAAGTAGTTTTTGTATCTTTTAAAAGAGGTTTAAGGGGTTTGAGAGACTTAGTTGCCTAATTCCGTGTGGTTTTCCTTTACTTAGTGGTCATTAAAAACGAAATTTTTGTGTTAAATCAGTAGTTTTTGTATCTTTTAAAAGAGCTTTAAGGGGTTTGAGAGACTCAGTTGCCTGATTCCATGTGGTTTTTCTTTACTTGGTAGTCATTTCTTGTATCTTTTAAAAGAGCTTTAAAGGGTTTGAGAGACTCGGTTGCCTGATTCCGTGTGATTTTTCTTTACTTGATGGTCATTAAAAACGAAATTTTTGTGTTAAATAAGTAGTTTTTGTATCTTTTAAAAGAGCTTTAAGGGGTTTGAGAGACTCAGTTGCCGGATTCCATGTGGTTTTTTTTTACTCAGTGGTCATTAAAAAAGAAACTTGGTGGTCATTTGTTGTATATTTTAAAAGAGCTTTAAGGGGTTTGAGAGACTCAGTTGCCTAATTCCGTGTGATTTTTCTTTACTTGACGGTCATTAAAAAAGAAATTACTTTGTTAAATAATTAGTTTTTGTATCTTTTAAAAGAGATTTAATGGGATTGAGAGACTCAGTTGCCTGATTCCGTGAGGTTTGTCTTTAGTAGGTGGTAAGTTGTTTTAAATTTTAAAAGATCTTTACAGGGATTGAGAGACTCAGTTGCCTAATTCCGTGTGATTTTTCTTTACTTGATGGTCATTAAAAACGAAATTTTTGTGTTAAATAAGTAGTTTTTGTATCTTTTAAAAGAGCTTTAAGGGGATTGAGAGACTCAGATGCCGGATTCCCTGTGGATTTTCTTTACTTGGTGTTCATTAAAAACGAAAATTGGTGGTGATTTTTTGTATCTTTTAAAAGAGCTTTACAGGGAATGAGAGACTCAGTTGCCTAATTCCGTGTGATTTTTCTTTACTTGGTAGTCATTAAAAAATAAATTTTTTTGTTAAATTATTAGTTTTTGTATCATTTAAAATAGATTTCAGGGGATTGAGAGACTATGTTGCCGGATTCCGAGAAGTTTTTCTTTAAGTGGTGGTCATTAAATAAGAATTCTTTGTGTTAAATAAGTAGTTTTTGTATATTTTAAAAGAGCTTTACAGGGTTTGAGAGACTCAATTGCCTAATTCCTTGTGTTTTTCCTTTACTTGGTTTTAATTAAACAATAAATTTTTTCGTTAAATAATTAGTTTTTGTATCTTTTAATAGAGGTTTAAGGGGTTTGAGAGACTCAGTTACCTGATTCCGTGTGGTGTTTCTTTACTTGGTGGTCATGTTTTCTATCTTTTAATAGAGCTTTACAGGGTTTGAGTGACTCAGTTGCCTAATTCCGTGTGATTTTTCTTTACTTGGTGGTCATTAAAAACGAAATTTTTGTGTTAAATAAGTAGTTTTTCTGTATCTTTTAAAAGAGCTTTAAGAGGTTTGAGAGACTCAGTTGTCTGATTCCGTTTGGTTTTTCTTTACTTGGTGGTCATTAAAAACGAAATTTTTGTGTTAAATAAGTAGTTTTTGTATCTTTTAAAAGAGCTTTAGGGGGTTTGAGAGACTCAGTTGCCTTATTCCATGTGGTTTTTATTTAATTAGTGCTCATTAATAAAGAAAATTTTGTTTTATATAATTATTTGGTTTAAAATTTAAAATATAATTAAGTGGAATTTTATAAAAAGTTTGATGATTACGTGTGGTTTTAATTTAATTTATGGTAAATAAATAAGAATTTTTTGTGTTTAATAAGTAGTTTTTGTATATTTTGAAAGAGCTTTACAGGGTTTGAGAGACTCAGTTGCCTATTTCCGTGTGGTTTTACTTTACTTGGTTGTCATTAAAAACGAAATTTTTGTTTTAAATAAGTAGTTTTTTTATCTTTTAAAAGATCTTTAAGGGGTTTGAGAGACTCAGTTGCCTGATTACGAGTTGTTTTTCTTTACTTGGTGGTCATTTGTTGTTTAATTTAAATGATAATTACAGTGTTTGAGATACTCAGTTTCCTAATTCCGTGTGATTTTTATTTACTTGTTGGTCATTAAAAACGAAATTTTTTTGTTAAATAAGTAGTTTTTGTATCTATTAAAAGAGCTTTAAGTTGTTTGAGAGACTCAGTTGCCTCATTCCGTTTGGTTGTTACAAACTTGAGGTTCATTAAAAAAGAAAAATTTGTGTTAAATCAGTAGTGTTTGTATCTTTTAAAAGAGCTTTACGGGGTTTGAGAGACTCAGTTGCCGGATTCCATGTGGTTTTTATTTAATTTTTTGTAATTAATAACTATATTTTATTTTTTATTTTTTTGTTTTTGTATATTTTTAAAGTGCTTTACGGGGTTTGAGAGACTCAGTTGCCGGATTACGTGTGGTTTTTCTTTACTTGATGGTCATTAAAAACGAAATTTTTGTGTCAAATAAGCAGTTTTTGTATCTTTTAAAAGAGCTTTACAGGGTTTGAGAGACTCAGTTGCCTAATTCCGTGTGGTGTTCCTTTACTTGGTGGTCATTAAAAACGAAATTTTTGTGTTAAATAAGTAGTTTTTGTATCTTTTAAAAGAGCTTTACGGGGATTGAGAGACTCAGTTGCTGGATTCCATTTGGTTTTTCTTTACTTTGTGTTGATTTTTTGTATCTTTTAAAAGAGCTTTACAGAGTTTGAGAGACTCAGTTGCCTAATTCCGTGTGGTTTTCCTTTACTTGGTGGTCATTAAAAACGAAATTTTTATGTTAAATCAGTAGTTTTGTATCTTTTAAAAGAGCTTTAAGGGGTTTGAGAGACTCAGTTGCCTGATTCCGTGTGGTTTTTCTTTACTTGGTGGTCATTTATTGTATCTTTTAAAAGAGCTTTACGGGGATTGAGAGACTCAGTTGCCGGATTCCATGTGGTTTTTCTTTCCTTGGTGGTCATTAAAAACTAAATTTTTGTGTTAAATCAGTAGTTTTTGTATCTATTAAAAGAGCTTTAAGGGGTTTGAGAGACTCAGTCGCCTAATTCCGTGTGGTTTTTCTTTACTTGGTGGTAATTAAAAACGAAATTTTTGTGTTAAATCAGTAGTTTTTGTATATTTTAAAATAGCTTTACGGGGATTGAGAGACTCAGTTGCCGGATTCCATGTGGTTTTTCTTTACTTGGTGGTCATTAAAAACGAAATTTTTGTGTTAAATAAGTA
>NW_028300339.1:42978-177795 GCF_049724085.1 Artemia sp. Qi Xiang Cuo
GGGAACGTTTTTTCATCGTATTTTGCATATTTTCATTGGAAAACACACTGAAAAGCCATATTAAGGGCTATATTTGTGAATTTTTAACTGACAATTGAATTTTTTTAGCCAAGCCTTGACCTCCCTAATTGAAGGATATGAATTATATTTGTGGGAACGAAATTTTATCGTATTTTAGAAATTGTTATTGTTGATCCCACTGAAAAGCTATGTTAATAGGTTTATTTGTGTTTTTTTCACTTAAAATTCAATTTTTTAGCAAAGTGTTGAAATCCCTAATCAAAGGACACGAATTAGAATCATGGGAACGCATTTTCATCGTATTTTGCGTCTTTTCGTTTGAAAACACACTGAAAATACATATTCAGTTCGTTCTGGAGGTGATTTTTTCATTCAAGCCCATTTTTTTAGCCAAGCCTTATCAATCCTAATAGAAGGATACGAACTAGTACACTGGGAACGTATTTTCATCGTATTTTGCGTATATACTTTGGAAAAAACACTGAAAAGAACTCATAAGAGCTATATTTGTGAGTTTTTAACTTAAAAAACAATTTTTTTAGCCAAGCCTTGACCTTCCTAATTGAAGGATACGAATTAGAGTCATGGGAACGTCTTTTCATCGTATTTTGCGTATTTTCGTTGGAAAACACACTGAAAGCCATATTAAGAGCTATTTTTGTGAGTTTTCCACTGACAATTGAATTTTTTTAGCCAAGTCTTGACCTCCCTAATTGAAGGATATGAATTAGAATCATGGGACCGTATTTTCATCGTATTTTGAGTATTTTATTTGGAAAAAACAATTACATCCATATTAAGTTCTATATTATTTATTTTTTAACTTAACATAGAATTTTTTAGCCAAGCCAAGACCTCCCTAATTGAAGGATATGAATTAGAATCATGGGTACGTCTATTCATCGTATTTTACATCTTTTTGTTGGAAAACACACTGAAAAGCTATGTTAAGAGCTATATTTGTGAGTTTTTCACTGACAATTCCATTTTTTATACAATTCTTGACCTCCCTAGTTGAAGGATATGAATTATATTCATGGGACCGTATATTCATCGTATTTTTCATATTTTAGTTGGAAAACACAATTAAAGCCATATTAAGAGCTTTTTTTGTGTGTTTTTCACTGTCAATTGATTTTTTTTAGCAACTCCTTGACCTCCCTACTTGAATAATATCAATTAGACTCATGGGAACGTTTTTTCATCGTATTTTCCATATTTTTGTTTGAAAACACACTGAAAATCAATCTTAAGAGATATATTTGTGATTGTTCACTGACAATTAAATGTATGTATCCAAGCCTTGACCTCCCTATTTAAAGGATAATAATTATAATCATGAGAATGTTTTTTAATCGTATTTTTCATATTTTAATTTGAAAAAACACTGAAAAGCCATATTAAGGGCTTTATTTTTGAGTTTTTAACTGACAATTCAATTTTTTTAGGCAATCCATGAACTCCCTAATTGTATTATATGAATGAGAACCATTGGAGGGTTTCGTGATCGTATTGCGCGCATTTTTGTTGGAAAACACACTGACAAGACATATAAAGAGCTATATTTGTGAGTTTTTAACTGAAAATTCCATTTTTTAGCCAAGCCTTGACCTCCCTAATTAAAGGAAAAGAATTAGAATCATGGGAACGAATTTTAATCGTATTTTGCATATTTTCGATTGAAAACACACTGAAAAGACATATAAAGAGATATATTTGTGAGTTTTTCACTGAAAATTCAATTTTTTTTTTAGCCAAGCCTTGACCTCCCTACTTTATGTATACTAATTTGAATCTTTTGACCTGATTTTTATGTTATTTGCTTATTTTTGCTGTAAAAAACACTAACACGCCATGTAAATTGATTCATTAGTTTTTTGATCTATAAAACGTCAATTTTGGACACCAAGCCTTGACCTTCCAAATTGAATGATAAGAGTTTAAATCTTGGGAAAGTATTCTTATCGTATTTTGCATATATTCTTTGGAAAACACACTGAAAGACATATTAAGTTCTATATGTTGTAGTATTTCTCTTTCTTCTCAATGTTTTTAGCCAAGCTGTTACCACCCTAATTGATGTTATAGAATTAGAACCATGTAAGAGTATTTACATAGTATTTGCGTATTTTCGTTGGAAAATAAACTGAATTCTATCTGTTGATAGCTAGTTTTTAGTTTATATATGTCCCTAACATTTTTTATCCAAGCCTTGAACTCCCTAATTGAAGGATAAGAATTCGAATCATGGGAACGTACTTTCATCGTATTTTGCATATTTTCGTTTTACAACACACTGAAAATCCATATAATGTGCTATATTTTTGATTTTTTCACAGACAAATCAATTTTTTTTAGCCGATCCTTGTAAACGATCATTGAGGGTTGCGAGTTAGAACCCTTTAAACATATTTTCATAATATTTGGGGTATTTTCGTAGTAAAACGTAATGAAAAGCAATATTAATAGATATGTCTTTGAGTTTTTAACATACAATTCATTTTTCTTTGCCAAGTTTTGACCTCGCTATTTAAATGATATGAATTAGATCCATGGAAACGTATTTTCATAGTATTTTGCGTATTTTAGTTTGAAAACACAATGAAAAGAAATAATAATAGCTATATTTTATATATATTAAATTAGAATTCCATTTTTTTCGAAAAGCCTTGACCTCCCTAATTGAAAGACACGAATTAGAATCACGGGAACGTATTTTCATCGTATTTTGCGTATTGTCGTTGTAAAACCCACTGAAAAGCATTATTAAGTGATACTTTTGTGAGGTCATTTCTGCCTAGTCCATTTGTTTAGCCAAGCTTTCTCCTTCCTAATTGAAGGATACGTATTTGATCAAAGGATACGTATTTTCATCGTATTTTGCGTTTTTTCGCTGGAAAACCCAATGCAAAGCCCTAGTAGGTGCTCAATTATTTAGTTTTTACTGAAAATTCCATTTTTTATCCAAGCCTTTACCTCCCTAATTGAACGATAAGAGTTAGAATAATAGGAACTTCTTTTCATCGTATTTTGCATATTATCGTTGGAAAACACACTGAAAGCCTTATTAAGAGCTATTTTTGTGAGTTTTTCACTGACAATTGAATTTTTTAGCCAAGCCTTGACCTCCCTAATTGAAGGATATGAAATCTAACCATGGGAACGTATTTTCAACGGATTTTTTTAATATTATCGATGGAAAAAACACTGAAAAGCCATATTAAGAGCTATATTTTAGAGTTTTTCACTGACAATTCCATTTTTTATCCAAGACTTTAACTCCCTAATTGAAGGATAAGAACTCGATTCATGGGAACGAATTTTAATCTTATTTTGATTATTTTCGTTTCAAAACACACTGAAAATACATATTATGTGCTATATTTGTGATTTTTTCCCTGTTAATTCCATTTTTTTTAGCCAAGCTTTTACCTCCCTAATAGAAGGATATAAATTAGATCCACGGGACCGTCTTTTTATCATATTTTGAGTATTTCCGTTTGAAAACACACTGAAAAGCCATATTTAGTTAATTATTTGGTAATTTTTCAAAGTCTATTCCATTTTTTTAACCTTACCGTTACCATCAAGATTTAAGGACTCGATCTAGAACCATAAGAGCCCTATTTCATCATATTTTGCGTATATTCGTTAGATAACAAAAATAAAAGAACTATAAAGTGCAATCTTTTTGAGTTTATCTATGTCAATTCACTTTTTTTATCCAAGCCTTGAACTACCTACTTGAAGGACACGAATTAGAATTATGGGAACGCATTTTCATTGTGTTTTGCATATTATCGTTTTAAAACACACTGAAAAGCCGTTATAAAGAGCTATATTTGTCAGTTGGTGTCTTACAATTCAAATTTTTGAGACCCCACATGTAATACCGAATTGAATGATATGTATTATAACCATGGGAACGTATTTTTACAGTATTGTTGATATCTTAATTGTATAAAACACTGAAAAGCCATATAAAGAGATATTTAATCTAGTTTTTCAAAGACACACCCATTTTTTAGCCACTACATTGACGCCCGCATTAAACAATATGAATTTGAATCATGGGAAAGTGTTTTTATAATAGTTTGGGTCTTTTCGTTGAAAAACACACCGAAAGCTCTATTAAGATCTATAATTTTGTTTTTTTCAATGTCATATGCATTTTTTTTAGCCAAGCTTTGACCTTCATACTGGAAGGATATGAATGAGAATCATGGGAGCGTTTTTTCATCGTATTTTGCGTATTTTCGTTGGAAAATACAATGAAAAGCTATGTTAAGTGCTAAATATGTGTGTTTTTCACTGACACTTCCATTTGCTTCGAAAATCTTTGACCTCCCTCATTGAAGGATACGTTTTAAAATCTTGGAAGCGTATTTTCATCGTATTTTGGGTAATTTCGTAGGAAAAAACACTGAAACGAAATATTAAATTATGTATTTTTGAATTTTTCACTATATATTCCATTTTTTTAGCACAGATTTAACCACCATCATTGAAGAAAACGACTAAGAATCAAGGTAACGTATTTTCATCTATGATATCGTTTGGTCTATGTAAAAGACACTAAAAATCCACATTTAGAGCTTTATTTGTGAGTTTTTCAATGAGATTTAAATTTTTTTAGCCAAGCCTTGATCTCCCTAATTGAAGTATATGAATTAGAACCATGGAAAAGTATTTTCATCGTATTTTCCGTATTTTCATTGGAAAACAATCTTAAAGGAAATATAAAGTGATATTTTTTTGTGTTGTTATTTTACAATTACATTTGTTTTAGCAAATACGTGGACTTCCTAATTGAAGAATGTAAATTAGAACCATGGGACCGTATTTTCATCGTTTTTTGCGTATTTTCATTGGAAAACACACTGAAAAGCCATATTAAGAGATATATTTGTGTGTTTTTCACTGACAATTCACTTTTTTTATCCAAGATGTTACCTTCAAACTTGCATGAAATATAATAGACTACAGTGTACGTATAAACAGAGTTAGTTCGTATTTTCGTTTTAAAATACACTAAAAAGCCATGTTAAGATCTAAATATGTGAGTTTTTCACTGACAATTCCATTTTTTAGCCAAGTCTTGAACTCCCTAATTGAAGGATAAGAACTAGATTCATGGGAACGTATTTTCATCGTATTTTGCGTATTTTCGTTGTAAAACACACTGAAAAGCCATATAAAGAGCTATATTTGTGAGTTTTTCACAGACAATTCCCTTTTTTTTTAGCCAAGCCTTGACGTCCCTAGTTGAGAGATATAAATAATATCCATTGGATAGGATGTTCAAAGTTATTTGGGATATGTCTTTGTATTACAAAATGAAAAGCCATATAATTGGCTATTTTTGTTAGTTTTTCAAATACAATTCCATTTTTTAGCCAAGCTTTATTCTCGCTAATTGAAGGAATTTTATTAGTATCATAGATTCGTATTTTCATCGGATTGTGCGTATGGCCGATGTATATCCCGCTAAAGATCCACAAAATTAGATTTTTTTGTGAGTTTTTCACTGAGATAAACATTTTTTTAGCCAATACTTGAAATCTCTCATATAAAGATACGAATTAAAACCATGGGAACGTATTTTCATCGTATTTCGCATATTTTTGTTGGAAAACACGCTTAAAAGCCATATTAAGAGCTATATATGTGAGTTTTTTACCGACAATTCCATTTTTTTAGTCAAGCCTTGACCTCCCTAATTGAAAGACACGAATTAGAATCACGGGAACGTATTTTAATTGTATTTTGGGTATTCTCTTTGGAAAACACACTTAATAGCACCTTTAAGTTATATCTTTTACTGTCCTTCTCATACAAGTCCATTAGCATATACAAGCCTTGACCTCCCACATTGAAAGAAATGTATAATATCAATGGAAACGAAATTTCTACGTCTTTCCATTGGAAAAAACACTACAAAGATTTACTAAGAGATATATTTGTGATTTTTTTACTGACAATTCCATTTTATAGCCAAGCCTTGACCTCCCTAATTGAAGGATACGAATTAGAACCATGGGAAGGTCTTTTCATCGTATTTTGCATATTATCGTTGGAAAACACACTGAAAGCCATATTAAGAGCTATTTTTTTGAGTTTTTGATTGACATTTCAATTTTTTAGCCAAGTCTTTACCTCCCTAATTGAAGGATATGAATTAGAACCATGGGAACGTATTTTCATTTGATTTTGCGTATTTTTGTTGGAAAACACACTGAAAAGCCATATAAAGAGCTATATTTGTGAGTTTTTCACTGACAATTCTATTTTTTATCCAAGTCTTGACCTCCTCATCGTATTTTGCATATTTTCGTTGGAAAACACACTGAACAACATATTAACAGCTATTTTTGTGATTTTTTCACTGACAATTTAATTTTTTTAGCCAAGCGTTGACCTCCCTAATTGAAGGATTCGAATTAGAACCATGGGAACGTCTTTTCATCGTATTTGGCGTATTTTCGTTGGAAAATACACTGAAAAGCCATATCAAGAGCTATATTTGTGAGTTTTTCATTGAAAATTGCCTTTTCTTAGCCAATCTTTGACCTTCCTCATTGAAGGATATGAATTAGAACCATGGGAACGAATTTTCATCATATTTTGCGTATTTTCGTTGGAAAACACACTGAAAAGCCATATTAATAGATTGATTTTTTAGTTTTTTACTGACTCTTCCCTTTTGCGTCGAGAATCCTTGAAATCGCTAAATGACGGTATAGTACTAGAACAAAGGGTAGTTATAGTCTGCTTTAATCGCGTTTAGTCCTAGGAAAACACACTTAACATCCCTAGTATCTTCTATCATTGTCAGTTTTTCAAAAACAAGTCCATTTTTTAGCCAAGCGTTAACCTCGCTCATGGAAGGTTTTTTATTTGAACACTGGGCACGTAATTATACCGCATTTTGCGTTTTTCCGTAGGTAAAAGCACTTTAAAGTAATATTAAGTTATATAATCGAGAATTAGTCAATGTCAAATCCATTTTTTTAGCAACGACTTGACCTCCCTAATTGACGGGTATTACTAAAAACCATGATAACGTATTTTCATCGTTTTTTACGTTTTTTCGTTGTATAAAACACTTAAAAGCCTTATATATATATAATATTGTTATATTTACAATGACAATTCCATTTGCTTCGCCAATATTTGAAATCCCCAATTTTAATATATGAATTCGTTCAGTGGGCAAGAATTTTCATCTTATGTTGCGTATTTTTGTTATAAAATACACTGAAAAGCCATATTAACAGCTATATTCATTAGTTTTCCAATTTCAATCCCATTTTTTAGCCTAGCCTTGACCTCCCTAATTGAAGGATATGAACTAGATTCATGGGAACGTATTATCTTCGCATATTGGGAAATTCTGTAATATAAAACAAGGAAAAGCAATGTTAAGTGCTATATTAGTGAATTTTTCACTGTCAACTCCATTTGTTTATACAAGCCTAGACAACGCTAATTTTAAGATATGAATAAGTACACGGTGAAAGTATTTTCCATGGGAACGCATGGGAACGCATTTTCGTTGGAAAAAACACTGAAAAGCCATATTAAGTGCTTTTATTGTGATTTTTTCACTGTAATTTCAATTTGTTTAGCCAAGCCGTGACCTCCCTAATTGAAGGATACGAATTAGAATAATGGGAACGCATTTTCATCGTATTTTGCATATTTTCGTTTTAAAACACACTGAAAAGCCATATTAAGAGCTATATTTGTGAGTTTTTCACTGAAAAATCCATTTTTTTAGCCAAGCCTTGACCTCCCTAATTGAATGAAACGAATTAGAATCACGGGAACGCATTTTCATCGTATTTTGCATATTTTCGTTTTAAAACCCACTGAAAAGCCATATAAAGAGCTATATTTGTGAGTTCTTCACTGACAATTCCATTTTTTTAGCCAAGTCTTGACCTCCCTAATTGAAGGATACGACTTAGTACCATGGTAAATTATTTTCATCGTTTTTTGCGTTTTTTCGTTGGAAATTATACTGAAAAGCCATATTAAGAGCTATATTTGTCTATTTATTAATGAACATTCCTTTTTTTTTTGCCAAGACTAGACCTCCCGAATTAAAGGACACGAGTTTTAATCATGGGAACGTATTTTTATCGTATTTTGCATATTTTCGTTGGAAAACACACTTAAAGCCATATTAAGAGCTATTTTTTGAGTTTTTCACTGACAATTCCATTTTTTTAGCCAAACCTTGACCTTCCTTCTTGAATTATTTGAATTAGAATCTTGGGAAAGTATTTTTACCGTATTTTGCGCATATCTTTTGAAAAATACACTGAAAACCCTATCAAGAGCTATTTTTGTGAGATTTTCCCAGCAAATTAATTTTTTTTAGCCAAGCTTTGACCTTCCTAGTTGAAGGATATGAATTAGATCCATGGGAGCGTATTTTCATCGTATTTGCGTATTTTCGTTGGAAAATACAATTAAAATCCATGTTAAGAAGTATATTTATGAGTTTTTCACTGACAATTTCATTTTTTTAGCCAAGCTTTGGACTCCCTAATTTAAGGATAAGAACTAGATTCATAGGAACGAATATTCATCGTATTTTGCGTATTTTCGTTGTAAAACACACTGAAAAACCATATTAAGAGCTGTATTTGTGAGTTTTTAGCTGACAATCCCATTTTTTTTAGCCAAGCCTTGACCTCCCTAATTGAAGGACACGAATTAGAATCATGGGACCGCATTTTCATCGTATTTTGAATATTTTCGTTTGAAAACACACTGAAAATCCGTATTAATAGCTATATTTGTCAGTTTTTCAGTTACATTTCAATTTTTTTAGCCACGGTTTAACCTACAGAAATGAATGATACGTGCTGGTACCATGGGAGCGTATATTAATCGTAATGTGCGAGATTACTAATGAAAAAAAACAGACATGCTGGTTACAAGGCTCTATTTGTGAGTTTTTCCTTTACAATTCAATTTGTTTAGCAAATCCATGAATTCCTTAAGTGAAAGACATGATCTAAATCCAAGGGACCGTCTTTTCATAGTGTTTTGCGTATTTTATTTGTATAAAACACTGAAAGCCATATTAAAAGCTATTTTTGTGATTTTTTCACTGTCAATTCAATTTTTTTAGCCAAGCCTTGACCTCCCTAATTGAAGGATTTGAATTAGAGCCTTGGGACAGTATTTTCATATAATTTGGCGTATTTCTGTTTGAAAACAAAATGAGAGCCATATCAATATCTAAAATTTTTATTTTTTCACTGTCTAATGGTTTTTTATATCCAAGCCTTGAAATACATAATAGAATGATAGGAAGAAGAATAACTGGAAAGTATTTACATAATATTTTGCGTATTTTTGTTGGAAAATACACTTAAGAGCTATGTTAAGAGCTATATTTGTGAGTTTTTCACTGACAACTCCCTTTTTTTTCGCCAAGCCTTGACCTTGCTAATTGAAGAATATGAACAAGAATCATAGGAACGTATTTTCATCGTATTTTACGTATTTTCGTTGGAAAACACACTGAAAAGCCATATTAAGAGCTATATTTGTTATTTTTTAAATTAAAATTACATTTTTTTATCCTATATTTTAAATCCATAATTGAAGGATATGATTGAGTACCCAGGTTTATCTATTAAAAAGTAAGTTTCATATAGACGAAGGTTTAAACAATGAAAATCATGTTTCTGTTATATTATAGTGATTTTTTCACTGTGATTCCAATTTGTTTAGACCTGATTTGAACTCAATAGTTCAAGTATATTAAATAGAACCATGGGAACGTATTTTCATTGTGTTTTGCGTATTTTCATTTTAAAGACCACTTAAAAGCCAGTTTTAGATATTTATTTTTTTTTTGTCAACTTACATGTCCATTTTTTTAGCCTATCTTAGACCTCGCTATTAGAATGATATAACGAAGATCCAAGTAAACTTCTTTTCTTCGGATTTTGCGTATTTTTGTTGGAAAACACAGTGAAAATCCAGAGTAAGAGATATATTTGTGAGTTTTTCACTGACAATTCCATTTTTTTTTAGCCAAGCCTTGACATCCGTATTTGAAGGATACGAATTAGAATCATGGGAACGTCTTTTCATCGTATTTTGCATACTTTTGTTGGAAAACACACTGAAAGCCATATTAAGAGCTATTTTAGTGAGTTTTTCACTGACAATTGAATTTTTGAGCCAGGCCGTGACCTCCCTAATTGAAGGATATGAATTAGAACCATGGGAACGTATTTTCATCGTATTTTGCGTATTTTCGTTGGAAAATACACTGAAAAGCCATGTTAAGAGCTATGTATGTCAGCTTTTCACTGAGAACTCCATTTTTTTAGCCAAGCTTTGACCTCCCTAATTAAAGGATATGAATTAGAACCCTGGGAGCGTATTTTCATCGTGTTTTACGTATTTTTTGTTGGAAAACACACTGAAAAGCCATATTAAGAGGTATATTTTTGATTTTTTTACTAGCAATTCCATTTTTTTCGCCTATCTTTGACCTCCCTTATTGAATGAAAATAACTAGAACTAAGTGAAGGCATATTCATCGTTTTTGGCGTATTTTCGTTGTATGACACACTGAAAAGCCATATTAAGAGCTATATTTGTGAGTTTTTAGCTGACAATCCCATTTTTTTTAGCCAAGCCTTGACCTCCCTAATTGAAGGACACGAATTAGAATCATGGGAACGCATTTTAATCGTGTTTTGCATATTTTCGTTTGAAAACACACTTAAAATCAATTTTAATATCTATATTTTTGAGTTTTTCAGCGACAAGTCAATTTTTTTAGCAACGACTTGACCTCGCCAATGAAATGATTCGTACTTGATCCAAGGGTACGCTTAATCATCGTATTTTGCGTGTAATCGATTGAAAAAAAAATGAAAAGCTGTATTTTAAGATATGATTGTGAGCTTTTCCTTTACAACACCATTTGTTTAGCCAAGCCTTCACTTCCTTAATTTAAAGATATGAACTAAATCCATTGGAACGTCTTTTCATCGTATTTTGCGTATTTTCGTTGTATAACACACTGAAAGCCATATTAAGAGCTATTTTTGTGATTTTTTCACTGTCAATTGAATTTTTTTAGACAAGCCTTGACCTCCCTAATTGAAGGATACGAATTAGAATCTTGGGAACGTCTTTTCATCGTATTTTGCATATTTTCGTTGGAAAACACACTGAAAGCCATATTAAGAGCTATATTTGTGAGTTTTTCACTGACAATTGAATTTTTTTAGTCAAGCCCTGAACTCCCTAATTGAAGGATATGAATTAGTATCATTGGAACGTATTTTCATCGTATTTTGCGAATTTTCGTTGGAAAACACACTTAAGAGCTATGTTAAGAGCTATATTTGTGAGTTTTTCACTGACAACTCCATTTTTTTTAGCCAAGTTTTGGCCACCCTAATTGAAAGATATGAACTAGAATCAAGGTTTAGTATTTTTATCGTAATTTGGGTTGTTTCATTAGAAAACACACTGAAAAGCCATCTTAAGAGCTATATTTGTGAGTTTTTCACTGACAATTCACTTTGTTTAGCAAAGGCTTGACCTCCCTAATTGAAGGATATGAATTATATCAATGTGAACGTATATTCATGTTATTTTGGATATTTTCTTAAGAAAACACTCTGAAAAGCCATATTAAGAGATATTCTATTGAGTTTTTCTCTGAAAATTCCATTTTTTTTTTAGCCAAGCCTGGACCTCCCTAATTTAAGGATATGAAGTAGAACCATGGGAACGTATTTTTATCGTATTTTGCGTATTTTCGTTTGAAAAAAAACTTAAAAGACATATTATTTGATATATCTGTTAGGTTTTCACTGACAATTTCATTTTTTTAGCAAAGAGTTGACCTCCGTAAGTGAAAGATATGAATTTGAACCTTGGGACAGTATTTTCATCTTCTTTTGCGTACTTTTGTTGGAAAACACACTGAAAGCCATATTAAGAGCTATTTTAGTGAGTTTTTCACTGACAATTGAATTTTTTAGCTAGGCCGTGACCTCCCTAATTGAAGGATGTGAATTAGAATCATGGGAACTTATTTTCATCGTATTTTGCATATTTTCGTTGGAAAACACACTGAAAAGCCATATTAAGAGCTGTATTTGTGAGTTTTCACTGACAATTCCATTTTTTTAGCCAAGCCTTGACGTCCCTAATTGAAGGATACTAATTTGAATCATGGAAACGTATTTTCATCGTATTGTGCATATTTTCGTTGGAAAACACACTAAAAAGCCATATTAAGAGCTTTATTTGTGAGTTTTTCACTGACAACTCCATTGCTTAGCCAAGCCTTTACCTCCGTAATTGAAGGATAAGAATTAGAACCATAGGAACGTATTTTTATCGTAGTTTTCGTATTTTTGTTAAGAAAAACAATGAAAACTAGAATTGAATGCAACGCTCGAGTGTTTTTCACTTACAAGTCCATTTTTTAGCAAAGCCTTGAACTCCCTTCTTGTAGGTAATTAATGTGTTCAAAGTAAACGTATTTTCATCGCATTTTGCGAATTTGCTTAGGAAAAAACACTTAAAATACGACTTAAGAGATATTATTTATAGTTTTTCACTTAAATATCCATTTTTTAGCCAATCTTTGTCAACGCTAGGTGTTGGCTGATACTGATAACAATGTTTAAGCAGTTATAACGTATTTTGCGTTTTTCCTTATGAAAACAATCTGAAAAGCCTCTATTCGTGCTATATAGTATAGTTTTTCAATTTGTATTCTATTTTTTTAGCATAGCCTAGACATTCCTAATAATCGAACACAAACAATGATCATGAAAACGCTATTTCTTCTTATATTGCGTATTTTCGATAGTAATCAAAGTTAAAAGCAATATTAAGTGCTATATTTTTTTGTTTTTCAATGACTATTCCATTTTTTTAGCCAAGCTTTAACCTCCCTAGTTGAAAGATATGAATTAGAATTATGGGAACGCATTTTCATTGTGTTTTGCATATTTTCATTTTAAAACACACTGAAAAGCCATATTAAGAGCTATATTTTTGAGTTTTTCACTGAAAATTCAATTTTGTTAGCCAAGCTGTGACCTCCCTAATTGAAGGACATGAATTAGAACCATGGGAACGTATTTTCATCGTATTTTGCGTATTTTCATTGGAAAACACACTGAAAGCCATATTAAGAGCTATATTTGTGAGTTTTTCACTGACAATTGATTTTTTTTAGCCAAGCCTTGACCTCCCTTATTGAAGGTTATGAATTAGAACCATGGGAACGTATTTTCATCTTATTTGCGTATTTTCGTTGGAAAATACACTGAAAATCTATGTTAAGAGATATATTTTTTATTTATTCACTGACAAATCCATATTTTTATACAATCTTTTACATCACTAATTGAAGGATATTAATTAGAACCAAGGTAACGTATTTTCATCGTATATGCGTATTTTCATTTGAAAAAACACTGAAAAGAAATATTAAGAGCTGTATTTGTGAGTTTTTAACTTACAATTCACTAGGATTGGACAAGCTTTAACCTCACTAATTGAAGGATATGAATTAGAATCATGGGAACGTATTTTCATCGTATTTTGCATTTTTTAGTTTGAAAACACACTGAAAAGCCATATTAAGAGATATATTTGTGTTTTTTTCAGTGTCAATTCCATTTTTTTGGCCAAGCCTTGTCCTCTATAAATGAAGGATATGAGTTAGAATCATGGGAACGTATTTTTATCGTATTTTGCACATTTTCATTGGAAAACTCAATGAAAAGCCATATTAAGGTCTATATTTGTGAGTTTTTCATTGACAATTCCATTTTTTAGCCAAGCCTTGACCTCCCTAATTGAAGGATACGAATTGAAATCATGGGAACGTCTTTTCATTGTATTTTGCATATTTTCGTTGGAAAACACACTGAACAACATATTAACAGCTATTTTTGTGATTTTTTCACTGACAATTGAATTTTTTTAGCCAAGCGTTGACCTCCCTAATTGAAGGATTCGAATTAGAACCATGGGAACGTCTTTTCATCGTATTTTGCGTATTTTCGTTTGAAAATACACTGAAAAGCCATATCAAGAGATATATTTGTGAGTTTTTCACTGACAATTCCCTTTTCTTAGCCAAGCCTTGTCCTTCCTAATTGAAGGATATTAATTAGAATCATGGGAACGAATTTTCATCATATTTTGCATATTTTTGTTGGAAAACACTGAAAAGCCATATTAAGAGCTATATTTGTGCGTTTTTGACTGACAATTCTATTTTTTTTAGCCAAAACTTGAACGTCCTACATGAAGTTTATTAACTTGAACCAAGGGAACGTTTTGTCTTCGTATTTTGCGTAAAGTCGATGGTATACACAATGAAAAGCCATATTAAGAGATATATTTGAGTAATTTACACAGACAAATCCATTTTTTTAGCAAAGCCACGGCATCCTTGAGTTAAGTATAATCACTAGAGCTCTGGAAGCTTATTTTCATCGTATTTTGCATTATTCGTAGGAAAAAACACTGAAAATCCATATTAAGTGCTATATGTGTGAATTTTTCACAGTAACGTCAATTTTTTTAGCAAAGCCTTGAAATCACTAGTTCAAGGATATGAATAAAAACAATGTGAACGAATTTTCATCGTATTTTTCGTTATTTCGGTGGAAAAAAACCTGAAAATCCATATTCAATTCTATATTTGTTAGTTTTACAATGACTATTCCATTTTCTTAGCAAAGCTTTGAAATCCATAATTGAAGTAAATGAATTAGTACAATGTGAAAGTATTTTAATCTTATTTTGTGAATTTTCTAAGGAAAATAAACTGAAAAGCCATATTAAGTTATAAATTTTATATATTTTCTCCGTCCATTCCATTTTCTTAGCCAAGCCTTGACCTCCCTAATTGAAGGATATGAACTAGATTCATGGGAACGATTTTTCATCGTATTTTACGAAATTCTGTAATTTAAAACACTGAAAAGCCATATTAAGTGATATATTTTTGAATTATTTCACTGTAAATTCCATTTTTTTAGCCAAGCCTTATTATCGCAAAGTGAAGGAAATGAATTATAACCATGGGAACGTATTTCCCATGGGAACGCATGGGAACGCATTTTCGTTGTAAAAAACACTGAAATGCCTTTTTAATTTCTATATTTGTTAGTTTTTAAGTTTGATTTAAATTTTTTAGCCATGCCTTGACCTCCCTAATTGAAGGATATGAATTATAACAATGGGAACGCATTTTCATTGTATTTTGCATATTTTCGTTTTAAAGCATACTGAAAAGCCATATAGAGAGCTATATTTGTGAGTTTTTCACTGACAATTCAATTTATTTAGCCAAGCCTTGAACTCCCTAATTGAAAGACACGAATTAGAATCACGGGAACTCATTTTCATCGTATTTTGCATATTTTCGTTTGAAAAAACACTGAAAAGACATATTAAGAGCTATATTTGCGAGTTGTTCACTTAAAATTAACTTTTTTTCTACAAGACTTGACCTCCCTAATTTAATTATATTAATTATAACAATGGGAACGTATTTTCATATTATTTTTAATATTTTCGTTGTAAACCACTATGAATAGAAATAATTATTTATATTCTTTTGCTGTTATCAGTTAAACTTCAATTTGTTTAGCCAAGCCTATACCTCCCTAATTGATGGATATGAATTAGAATCATGGGAACGTATTTTTATCGTATTTTGCATATTTTCATTGGAAAACACACTGAAAGCCATATTAAGATCTACTTTTGTGAGTTTTTCACTGACAATTGAATTTTTTTAGCCAAGCCTTGACCTCCCTAATTGAAGGATATGAATTAAAATCATGGGAACGTATTTTCACCGTATTTTGCGCATTTTCGTTGGAAAAAACACTGAAAGCCATATCAAGAGATATATTTGTGAGTTTTTCACTGACAATTGATTTTTTTTAGCCAAGCCTTGACCTTCCTAATTGAAGGATATGAATTAGATCCATGGGAACGTATTTTCATCGTATTTTGCATATTTTTTGTTGGAAAACACACTGAAAAGCTATGTTAAGAGCTATATTTGTGAGTTTTTCACCGACAATTCCATTTTTTTACACAAGTCTTGACCTCCCTAATTGAAGGATATTAATTAGATTCATGGTAACGTATATTCATCTTATTTTGCATATTTTCGTTGGAAAACTCACTGAAAAGCCATATTAAGAGCTGTATTTGTGAGTTTTTAGCTGACAATCCCATTTTTTTTAGCCAAGCCTTGACCTCCCTAATTGAAGGACACGAATTAGAATCATGGGACCGCATTTTCATCGTATTTTGCATATTTTCGTTTTAAAACACACTGAAAAGCCATATTAAGAGCTATATTTGTGAGTTTTTCACTGACAATTCCATTTTTTTAGCCAAGCCTTGACCTCCCTAATTGAAGAATATGAATTAGAACCATGGGAAAGTATTTTTATCGTATTTTGGGTATTTTTATTGTAAAACACACTGAAAAGCCCTTTTAATAGCTGTTTTTTTTAATATTTCACTAAAAATTTGATTTTTTTGGCGACGTTTTCGCCTCCCTCTTGGTGGGACATGAACTAGATCATTTGGAGAGTATTTTCATAGTATTTGCGTATATTCGTTGTAAAACACACTGAAAGCCATATTAAGAGCTTTATTTGTGAGTTTTTCACTGACAATTGAATTTTTTTAGCCAAGCCTTGAACTCCCTAATTTAAGGATATGAATTAGAATCATGGGAACGTATTTTCATAGTATTTTGCATATTTTTGTTGGAAAACACACTTAAAAGCTATATTAAGATCTATATTTTTGAGATTTTTACTGACAACTCCCTTTTTTTTCGCCAAGCCTTAAACTCGCCAAAAGAAGAAATTGAACTGGAACCCTGACAGAGTTTTTTAGTACTATTATGCGTATTTGCGTTGGAAAACACACTAAAAGGAAAGATAAACTGATATATTTTTGATTTTGTCACTGTCAATTCCATTTGTTTAGCCCAGGTGTGGCCGCCCGTATGGTAGAAAATTACTGAGTTCCCAGTGAGCGTTTATTCATCGTATTTTGCATTTTTTCTAAGGAAAAAACACTGACAATCAATATTCCTTGATATGATTTCGATTTTTTTCACGGTAAATATCATTTGTTTAGCAATTACTTCACATCCATAGTTCAAGGATATTATTTAGACTAATGGGAACGTATATTCATCTTATTTTTCGTAATTTCTATGGATGGAATTAATACCATCATTATTAAATGCTATTATTGTGAATTATACTAAGTAAATACCATTTTTTTAGCAAATCCTTTAAATCAAACATTTTAGGTTATGAATTTAATCCAAGGTCACGAATTATCATCGTTTTTTTCGTATTTTCCTTGGAAAACAAACTGAAAAGACATATTAAGAGCTATATTTGTGAGTTTTTCACTGAGAATTCCCTTTTTTTTCGCCAAGCTTTGACCTCCATATTTGAAGAATACGAATTAGAATCATGGGACCGTATTTTCATCGTATGTTGCGTATTTTTGTTGGAAAACAAACTGAAAGCCATATTAAGAGCTATTTTAGTGAGTTTTTCACTTACAATTGAATTTTTTAGCTAGGCCGTGACCTCCCTAATTGAAGGATGTGAATTAGAACCATGGGAACGTATTTTCATCGTATTTTGCGTATTTTCGTTGTAAAATACACTGAAAAGCCATATTAAGAGCTATGTATGTGAGTTTTTCCCTGAGAATTCCATTTTTTTAGCCAAGCCTTAACCTCCCTAATTAAAGGATAAGAAATAGAACCATGGGAACGTATTTTCATCGTGTTGTGCGTATTTTTGTTGGAAAACACACTGAAAATCCATATTAAGAAGTATATTTGTGAGTTTTCACTGAAAATTTCATTTTTTTAGCCAAGCCTTGGCCTCCCCAATGGAAAGATATGAACTATAATTATGGAAATTTATATTCATCGTTTTTTGCGTATTTTCGTTGTATATAACTCTGAAAAGCGATAATATGAGCTATATTTGTGAGTTTTTCACTGACAATTCCATTTGTTTAGCCAAGCCTTGACCTCCCTAATTGAAGGACACGAATTAGAATCATGGGAACGCATTTTCATCGTATTTTGCATATTTTCGTTTTAAAAAACACTGAAAAGCCATATAAAGAGCTTTATTTGTGAGTTTTTCACTGACACTTCTATTTTTTTAGCCAAGGTTTGACCTACCCAATTGAAGGGTATTAATGTGACCCATGTGAAATTATTTTAATCGTATTTTGAGTATTTTCATTGTAAAACACACTTAAATGCAATATTTTGTGCTAAATTTGTGTATTTTTACTTAACAATTACATTTTTTTGGCCACGCTTTGGCCTCCTTAATTGAGGGACATGAACTAAATCCATGGGAACGTCTTTTCATCGTATTTTGCGTATTTTCGTTGTATAACACACTGAAAGCCATATTAACAGCTATTTTTGTGATTTTTTCACTGGCAATTGAATTTTTTTAGCCAAGCGTTGACCTCCCTAATTGAAGGATACGAATTAGAATCATGGGAACGTATTTTCATCGTATTTGGCGTATTTTCGTTGGAAAACACACGGAAAAGCCATATTAAAAGCTATATTTGTGATTTTATCTCTTTCAATTACATTTTTTTAGCAAAGCATTGAACTCCCTAATTGAAGGATATGAGATAGAAACATGGAAACGTATTTTCATAGTATTCTGGGTATTTTTGTTGGAAAACACAATTAAGAGCTATGTTAAGAGCTATATTTGTGAGTTTTTCACTGACAATTCCATTTTTTTTAACCCAGCCTTGACCTCGCCAATTAAATGATTTGAACTAGAATCATTGGAACGTATTTTCATCGTATTTTGCGTATTTTCGTAGTATAAAACAATAAAAAGCCATATTAAGAGCTATATTTGTGAGTTTTTTACTGACAATACCATATTTTTAGCCAAGCCTTGACCTAGCGCATAGAAAGATATGTTTTAGAATCATGTGAAAGTATTTAATAATTTTAGTGCTTTTAGTCGTTGGATTTTAATATTAAAAGCCATATGATGTTATATTATTTTGATTATGTCACTTTCAATTCCATTTTTTAATCATAGCTAGGAACACCCTAGAGGTAGGATATGAAATAAAACATAAAGACCGTATTTTCATCGTTTTTTGCGTATTGTCTCTGGATATCACACATATAATCATTATAATGACATTTTTTGTAGAATTTTTCAACTTGTCATTTATTTGTTTAGCCAAGCCATAGAAAAGGTCTGAGTAGTATATGAAGTAGAACCTTGGGACCGTATTTTTATCGTATTTTGAGTATTTTTGTTGGAAAAAACACTGAAAAGCCATATTAAGAGCTATATTTGTGAGTTTTTCACTGAGAATTCCATTTTTTTTAGCCAAGCCTTGACATCCGTAATTGAAGGATACGAATTAGAATCATGGGAAAGTCTTTTCATCGTATTTTGCATACTTTTGTTGGAAAACACACTGAAAGCCATATTAAGAGCTATTTTAGTGAGTTTTTCACTGACAATTGAATTTTTTAGCCAGGCCGTGACCTCCCTGATTGAAGGATGTGAATGAGAACCATGGGAACGTATTTTCATCGTATTTTGCGTGTGTTCGTTGGAAAATACACTGAAAAGCTATGTTAAGAGATATGTTTGTGAGTTTTTCACTGAGAATTCCATTTTTTTAGCCAAGCTTTAACCTCCCTAATTGAAGGATATGAATGAGAACCATGGGAACGGATTTTCATCGTATTGTGCATATTTTCGTTGGAAAACACACTGAAAAGCCATATGAAGATCTTTATTTGTGAGTTTTTCACTGACAACTCCATTGCTTAGCCAAGCCTTTACCTCCCTAATTGAAGAATACGAATTAGAACCATGGGAACGTATTTTCATCGTAGTGTGCGTATTTATGTTAACAAAAAAAATGATAAGTAATTGTAAATTCTTTGTTCGTGTATTTTCCACTGAAACTTCCATTTTTTTTAGTAAAGCCTTGAAGTCCCTAATTGTACGGAACGAATAATATCCCTGGAACCCTATATTAATCGCATTTTGCGTATTTTAGTTAGAAAATACACTGAAAAGCCGTATTAAGAGCTATATTTGTGAGTTTTTCTCTGACAATTCCATATTTTTGGCCAAGCCTTGACCTTCCTAATTGAATGATATGAATTAGAACCATGGGAACGTATTTTTATAGTATTTTGCGTATTACCGTATGAAAAAACACTGAACAGCCGCAATAAAATCTAATATTGTGTGTTTTTCACTGCCAAGTCCATGTTTTAGCAAGGCCTTGGCCACCCTTATGGAAGGAAATGAACTTATTCCAAGGAAGCGTTATTTCATCGTATTTTGGGTATTATCGTAGGAAAACACACTGAAAAGCCATATTCAGTTATAAAATTTTGTATATTAATATGTCCATAAAATATGTTTATAAAATAGGTGAAAAACATCATATAAGGATATGAATTAGAACCATAGAAACGTATTTTCATCGTATTTTGCATATTTTCGTTTGAAAACACACTGAAAAGCCACTTGAAGAGCTATATTTGTGAGTTTATCCCTGAAAATTATATTTTTTTTAGCCAATCTTTGACCTCTCTAATTGAAGAATATGAATTTTAACCATGTAAACATATTTTCATTATATTTTGCATATTTTCGTGGGAAAACACACTGAAAAGCTATATTAAGAGGCATATTTTTTTGGTATTCTCTTTCATCTTCCTATGCCCAGCCTATCTTTGACCTACGGCATTTTAGTTTTTGAAGTCGAACACTTGGAAAGTAAAAACATATTCTTTTGCATATTTTTGTTGGAAAAAACACTAAAAGGCCATATTAAGAGCTATATTTGTTTTTTTTTCACGTAAAATTCCTTTTTATTGACAATTTTTGTCAACACTGTTAGAAGTATATAAACTAGAACCATGGGAACGTATTTCGATCATTTTATGCGTATTTTTTTTGGAAAAAACACTGAAAAGCAATATTAAGAGCTATATTTGTGAGTTTTTCACTGACAATTCTATTTTTTTAGCCAAGCCTTAACCTCCCTAATTGAAAGATTCGAATTTGAATCAGGGGAACGTATTTTCATCGTATTTTTCATATTTTAGTTGGAAAACACACTGAAAAGCCATATTAAGATCGTTTTATATGAGTTTATCACGGTCAATTCCTTTTTTTTAGCATTGTATTCAACTCTCTCATTGAACGATTTGAGTGAGAACCAGAGAAACGTATTTTTATCGTAGTTTTGGTATTTTACTTGGAAACACACTAACCCGCCATATTAAGAGCTATATTTGTATGTTTTTCACTGACAATTCATTTTTTTTAGCCAAGCTTTGACCTTCCTAATTGAAAGACATGAATTAGAACCATAGGAACGTAGTTTCATCGTATTTTGGGTATTTTTGTTGGAAAACACACTGAAAAGCCATTTTAAGAGCTATATTTGTGAGTTTTTTTCTGTCAATTCCAATTTTTTAAGCTTGACCTTGAACTCCATAATTGAAGGATACGAGTTTGAATAATCGGTGCGTATTTTCACTGTATTGTGCTTATTTTGGTTGGAAAAAACGCTAAAAAGCCATATTAAGAGATATATGAGGGAGTTTTTACTGACAATTCCATTTTTTCACCAAACCTTGACCTTCTTTCTGGACTAATACGAATTTGACCCCTGTAAAAGTATTTTCATCTCAATTTTCGTAGTTTTGTTTGGTTGCAGAATTTATAGATATATTACGAGCTAATTATTTTGTTTGTTCTCTTTGTATTCCATTTTTTCAGCCGAAGTTTGACTTCCCTAATTGAAAGATATGAGTTAGAATCATGGGAACGTATTTTCATCGTATTTTGCATATTATCGTTGGAAAACACACTGAAAAGCCATATTAAGAGGCATATTTGTGAGTTTTTTACTGACAATTCAATTTTTTCAGCCAAGCCTTGACCTCCCTAATTGAAGGATACGAATTAGAATCATGGGAAGGTATTTTCATTGTAATTCACATATTTTTTTTGGAAAACACACTGAAAACCCATATTAAGAGCTATATTTGTGAGTTTTTCACTGTCACTTCCATTTTCTAGCCAAGCCTTGACCTCCCTAATTGAAGGACACGAATTAGAATCATGGGAACGTAGTTTCATCGTATTTTGCATATTTTCATTGGAAAACACACTGAAAAGCGATGTTAAGAGCTATATTTGTGAGTTTTTTACTGATAATTCCATTTTTTTTAGCCAAGCCTTGACCTCGCTACTTAAATGATACGAGTTTGAATAATCGAAGTGTATTTTTACCGTATTGTGCATATTTTGGTTGTAAAAAACGCTTAAAAGCCATATTAAGAGCTATATGTGTGACTTTATACTCCAAAATCCATTTTTTTACCAATACTTGACCTCCCTACTTGTAGGATTTGAATTAGTTACAAGGGAAAGTATTAAACTAGTTAAATTAGCAATTTCTATTGAAAATACACTTTTTTTCAATTGTTTGATATTTATTTTTTTGAAAAAATCAGTAAATTCCATTTTTTTAGCAAGTCATAGGCCTCCAACTTTGAAGGATATGAATTAGAACCATGGGAACGTATTTTCATCGTATTTTGCATATTTTCGTTGGAAAACACACTGAAAACCCATATTAAGATCTTTATTTTTGAGTTTTTCACTGACAATTCCATTTTTTTAGCCAAGCCTTGACCTCCCTAATTGAATGATACGAATTAGAATCATGGGAACGTATTTTCATCGTATTTTGCATATTCTCGTGGGGAAACATACTGAAAAGCCATATTAAGAGGCATATTTGTGGTTTTTTCAACAACAATTCCATTTTTTTAGCATAGTTTTCTCCATCCTCCCAGCAGGATAATCATACGGACCATGGAAACGTCTTTACCAAGGTTTTTGCGATAAATCGATGAAAATCCAAATGAAAAGCCATATTAAGAGCTTTATTTGTGAGTTTTTTACTGACAATTCCCTTTGCTTATACAAGCTTTAAACTCCCTAATTGAAGGAAAAGAATTAGAACATTTTGAGAGTATTTTCAGCTTATTTTTCGTATATTCGTATGAAAAAACTAAGAAAATCCTTATTAAGTTATACATGTTTGATTTTTATCTGTCAATAACATTTTCTTAGAACAGATTAGTAATCCCACATTTAAGGATATGAATTAGAACCATGGGAACGTATTTTCATCGTATTTTGCATATTTTCGTTAGAAAACACACTGAAAAGCCGTATTAAGAGCTATATTTGTGATTTTATTAATTAGTATTCCAAGTGTTGAGATACACTTTGGACTCCATACTTGCGGGATATGAGTTAGTTCACTGGGAACGTAATCTACTCGTATTTTGCGTCTTTACGATGTGAAAAAAGCTGTATAGAAGTAATAAGTGAAAACTCTTTGATATGTTCACTATAACATCCATTTTTTTAGCAAAGCTTTGAAATAACGCAGTGAAGTATATGAATTAGAATCATGGGAAAGTCTTTTCATCGTTTTTTGCATATTTTCGTTGGAAAACAAACTGAAAGCCATATTAAGAGCTATTTTTGTGAGTTTTTCACTGACAATTGATTTTTTTTAGCCAAGCCTTGACCTCCCTAAATGGAGCATAAGAATTAGAACCGTGGGAACGTATTTTCATCGTATTTTGCATATTTTTGTTGGAGAACACACTGAAAAGCTATGTTAAGAGCTATATTTGTGAGTTTTTCACTGTCAATTCCATTTTTTTAGCCAAGCCTTGACCTCCATCAGTTAATTATACGATTGAGAACCAGGGTAAAGTTAGTACATAGTTTAGTTGGTTTTGGCGATTGAGAACTCTATGAAAACCCATCTTAATAGCTTTATTTTGATGAAGATTACGGTAAATGCCATTTTTTTAGCACAGCTCGCAAATCCATAATTGAAGGTTATAAAAAAGAATCATGGAAACGTATATGCATCGTTTATTTCGTATTTTTATTTTTAAAAACGCTGAAAAGCAATATTAAGAGCTATACTTGTGAGTTTTTCACTGGCAATTCCATTTTTTAGCCAAGCTTTGATCTCCCTAATTGAAGGATACGAGTTTGAATCATGGGAACGTATTTTTATCGTATTTTGCATATTTTCGTTGGAAAAAACACTGAAAAGACATATTTTGATATATTTATTATTGTAATTAAATGACTTATCCCTATTTTTCGACACGACTTGGAAAACCACAAAGAGGTAAACGAGTAAAAACCTAGTTAACGTATTTTCATCTTGGTTATCGTATTTAATTTTGAAAAAACACTTAACAGCCATATTAACAGCTATATTTGTGATTTTTTCACTGTCAATTGAATTTTTTTAGCCAAGCGTTGACCTCCCTAATTGAAGGATATGAATTAGAATCATGGGAACGTCTTTTCATCGAATTTTGCATATTTTTGTTGGAAAACACACTGAAAGCCATATTAATAGCTATATTTGTGAGTTTTTCACTGACAATTCACTTTTTTTAGACAAGCCTTGAACTCCCTAATTGAAGGATATGAATTAGAATCATAAGAACGAATTTACATCATATTTTGCATATTTTTGTTGGAAAACACACTGAAAAGCTATGTTAAGAGCTATATTTGTGAGTTTTTCACTGAAAATTCCATTTTTTTTAGCAAAGCCTTCACCTACCTCAATTTTGTTTTATAATGATAACTTTGGGTAAGTATTTTCATCTGTTTTTGCGTAATTTCATAGATAGAAACAATGAAATGCAAAATTAAGTGCTATATCTTTGAGTTTTTCACTGAGACTTCGATTTGTTTAGCCAAGCCTTGACCTCCCTAATTGAAGGTTTTGAATTAGAATTATGGAATCGTATTTTTTTAGTATTTTGCGTATTTTCGTTGGAAAACACAATTAAAAGCAATATTATGAGCTATATTTGTGAGTTTTTCAATGACAATTAATTTTTTTTAGCTAAGCCTTGACCTCCCTAATTGAAGGATACGAATTAGAATCATGGGAACGCATTTTCATCGTATTTTGCATATTTTCGTTTTAAAACACATTGAAAATCCATATTAAGCGCTATATATTAGAGTTTTGCACTGACAATTCCATTTTCTTAGACAATCTTAGAAATCCCTACTAGAAGGAAATGACTTAGAACAAAGAGAAATATTTATAAAAGTATTTTGGATAAAATAGTTGGAAAACACACTGAATAGACTTATTAAGATCTGTATTTGTGAGTTTTCCACTGTGCAATACATTTGTCTAGCCAAGCCTTAACCTCCCTAATTGAAGGATATAAATTAAATTCATGGGAACGTAATTTCATCGTATTTGCGTATTTTCGTTTGAAAATAAACTGAAAAGCCATATTAAGTGCTAAATCCGTGTTTTTTTCACTAACAATACCATTTTTTTAGCCTAGATTAGGACTCCCTCCTTTTATGGTAAGAACTATAACTATTGGAACTTGTTTTAATCGTTTTTTACGTGTTTTCGTTAGAAAACACACTGAAAAGCCATATTAAGAGCTGTATTTTTGAGTTTTTAATTGAGAATTCCATTTTTTTTGCCAAGACTTAACCTCCCTAACTGAAGGATACGAATTAGAATCATGGGAACACATTTTCATCGTATTTTGCATATTTTCGTTTTAAAACACAAGGAAAAGACATATTAAGAGTTATATTTGTGAGGTTTCCAGTGACAATTCCAATAGCTTAGACAAGATTTGACCTTCCCTATTAAATGGTATTAACTTTATCCATTAGAAATCATTTTCATTGTATTTTGCGAGTTACTGCTTGAAATCACACAGAACTGACATATTTTCAGCAATATTTGTGTGTTCAAACCTGTAAATTTCATTTTTTTAGCCAAGCCTTGACCGCCTTAATTGAAGGATATGGACTAAATCCATGGGAACTTCTTTTCATCGTATTTTGCGTATTTTCGTTGGAAAAAACACTGAACGCCATATTAACATCTATTTTTGTGATTTTTTCACTGTCAATTGAATTTTTTTAGCCAAGCGTTGACCTCCCTAATTGAAGGATTCGAATTAGAATCATGGGAACGTCTTTTCATCGTATTTTGCATATTTTCGTTGGAAAACACACTGAGAGCCATATTAAGAGCTATATTTGTGAGTTTTTCACTTACAATTCAATTTTTTTAGCCAAGCCTTGAACTCCCTAGTTGAATGATATGAATTATATTCATGGGAACGTATTTTCATCGTATTTTGCGTATTTTTGTTGGAAAATACACTGAAGAGCTATGTTAAGAGCTATATTTATGAGTTTTTCACTGAGAATTCCATTTTTTTAGCCAAGCCTTAACCTCCCTAATTGAAGGATATGAACTTGAATCATGGGAACGTATTTTCATCTTATTTTTTGTATTCTCGTTGGAAAACATACTGAAAAGCCATTTTAATTTCTTTATTTGTGAGTTTTTCACTGACAATTCAATTTTTTTAGCCAAGATTTGACATCCCTAATTGAATTATATGATATAGTATATTGGGAACTTTTTTTCATCGTATTTTGGGTATTTTAGTTGAAAATCAAACTGAAAAGCCATATTAAGAGATATATTTGTGATTTTTTAACTTACAATTCAATTTTTTTAGCCAAGCCTCGACCTCCCTAATTGAATTAGAAGGATATGAATTAGAACCATGGGAACGTATTTTCATCGTATTTTGCATATTTTCGTTTTAAAGCATACTGAAAAGCAATATTAAAAGTTATTTGCTCGATTTGATAAAGTTAATGTCCCTTTTGCGTCGAATAGGTATTACAACCATAATTGGAAGTAATGAATAAGAATATTGTGAACGAGTATTCATAGTAGATTGCGTATTTTTCTAAGAAAACACACTTAAAAGGAATATTAAGTGCTATATTTGTGAGTTTTTCACTGACAATTCCATTTTTTTAGCCAAGCCTTGACCTCCGTATTTGAAGGATATGAATTAGAATCATGGGAAAGTCTTTTCATCGTATTTTGCATACTTTTTTGGAAAACACACTGAAAGCCATATTAAGAGCTATTTTTGTGAGTTTTTCACTGACAATTGAATTTTTTAGCCAGGCCGTGACCTTCCTAATTGAAGGATGTGAATTATAACCATGGGAACTTATTTTCATCGTATTTTGCGTATTTTACTTGGAAAATACACTGAAAAGCCATATTAAGAGCTATATTTGTCAGTTTTTCACTGAGAATTCCATTTTTTTAGACAAGCTTTGACCTCCCTAATTGAATGATATGAATTAGAACCATGGAAACTTATTTTCATCTTATTTTGCGTATTTTCGTTGGATAACACACTGAAAAGCCATATGAAGATCTTTATTTGTGAGTTTTTCACTGACAACTCAATTGCTTATAAAAAACTTTATCTACCAACTTGAAGGATATAATCTAGATCCAAGGGAACATATTTTCATAGTATTTTGCGTATTTTTGTGGAAAAACACACTGAGAAGCCATATTAAAAGCTATGTTTGTGATTTTGTCAGTGAGACTTCTATTTTTTGGCCATCCCTTGGCCTCCCTAATGGTACGATACGAAGTAGATCCATGGGAACGTATCTTCATCGTATTTTGCGTATTTTCGTTGGAAAACACACTAAAAAGGCATATTAAGATCTTTATTTGTGTTTTTTCCAATTACAATTACATTTCTTTAGCCAAGCCTTGACCTTCCTAATTGAAGGATATGAATTATAATCATGGGAACGTGTTTTCTTAGTATTTTGCATCATTTCCATAAAAAACAAAAAGAAAATACATCGTTAGATGTAAATTTTCGAGTTTATGCTTGAAAGTTCCATTTTATAGCCAAACCTGGACCTCCCTAATGGAAGCATAAGAATTTGAATCATGGAAACGTATTTTTATTTGATTTTCCATTTTTTCGTTTGAAACAACACTGAAAAGCCCTTTTAATAGATTTGTTTTTAAAATTTAAAATGTGAGTTCAATTCTTTTTGAAAATCAATGACATACAGCAGTTTAAGATATTAATAAGAACCATTAGAACGTATTTTCATCGTATTTTGCATATTTTCGTTGGAAAACACACAGAAAAGCCATATTAAAAGCTATATTTGTGAATTTTTCACTGACAATTCCATTTTTTAACCAAGCCTATAAATCCAATATTGAAGGATATTAATCCATAACTTGGGAGCGTTCTTTAATATTAGTTTTTATTAATTCGTTGGAAAACAAGAAGAAAAGCCATAAGATGTTATAAATATTTTTGTATTACACATTAAATTCCTAAATTTATGAAAATATAAGAAATCAAGAATTTATGGATATGAATTAGTACCATGGGAACTTATTTTCATCGTATTTTGCATATTTTCGTTGGAAAACACACTGAAAACCCATCTTAAGAGCTGTATTTTTGAGTTTTTCACTGACCACTCCATTTTTTTAGCCATTTTTTTTTTTATTTAAAAAAATATGAATTAGAATCATGGGAACGTATTTTCATCGTATTTTGCATATTTTTGTTGGAAAACACACTAAAAGGCCATATTAAGAACTATATTTGTGAATTTTTCACTTAAAATTCCATTTTTTTAGCCAAGCTTTGACCTACCTAATTGAAGGATATGAATTAGAACCATGGGAACGTATTTTCATCGTATTTTGCGTATTTTCGTTGGAAATCACACTGAAAAGCCATCTTAAGAGCTTTATTTGTGTGTTTTTCACTGACAATTCCATTTTTTAGCCAGAATGTGCTATCCCGTATTGAAGGATATGTATTAGTTCAATGTGTACGTTTTTTAATCGTTTTGTGGGTATTTTAGTTGGTTAACACAATGAAAAGCCATATTTAGTGCTATTTCCTTGAGTTGATTACTGTGAATTCCATTTTTTTAGCCAAGCTTTAGCCTCCATCATTGAAGAGTATGAATAAGAACCCCGGGAACGTATTTGCACCTGATTCTTCGTATTTTAGTTTGAAAAAACAATGAAAAGCGATATTTTGTGGTTTATTTGTTTGTTTTTCAGTGTAAATCCCTTTTTTTTAGCCACTCCATGAACACAATGCGTGCAGGATACGAACTAGAACCTTGGAAACGTAGTTTAATCGTATTTTGGGTATTTTCGTTAGAAAACAAACTGAAAAGCCATATTAAGAGCTATATTTGTGAGTTTTTTACTGTCAATTACATTTTTTTTAGCTTAGCCTTGACCTCCCTAATTGATGGACGAAGTTGAATAATTGGTATGTATTTTCATCGTATTTTGCATATTTTCGTTGGAAAACACACTGAAAAGCCATATTAAGAGCTATATTTGTGAGTTTTTCACTGACAATTCCATTCTTTAACCAAAACTTGACCTCTCTTATTGAAGGATATGAATTAGATTCATGGGAACGTATTTTCATCGTATTTTGCATATTTTCGTTGGATAACACACTGAAAAGCCATATGAAGATCTTTATTTGTGAGTTTTTCACTGACAATTCCATTGCTTCGCCAAGCCTTGACCTACCTAATGGTAAGATATGATTTAGAACCATTTGAACGTATTTACATATGCTTTTTCGTATTTATGTTGGAAAAAACACTGAATTTAAATATTAAGTGAGATTTTTGTGAGTTTTTCAAAAACCACACCATAGTTTTGACATTATTTGTCAAACCAAAATGAAGGATATAAATTAGAACCATGGAAACGTATTTTAGTCGTATTTTCCATATTTTCGTTGGAAAACACACTAAAAAGGCATATTAAGAGCCTTATTTGTGTGTTTTCTACTGACAATTCTATTTCTTTAGCCAAGCATTGAACTCGTTAATTGAATCATATTATATTTAACACTGGGATCTTATTTTAATATTATTGTGAATATTTTTCATGGATAACAAAATTAATAGAAAGATTTAGAGATATATTTGTCAGTTTTTCAATGAAAATTCCCTTTTTTTTAGCCAAGCCTTGAACTCCCTTATAGAAGGATATTAATTAGAATACTTGGAACGTTTTTTTATCTTTTTTTTCATTTTTTCTTTTGAAAATACACTGAAAAGCCATATTAAGATCTTTATTTGTGAGTTTTTCACTGACAACTCCATTGCTTAGCCAAGCCTTGACCTCCCTAATTGAAGAATACGAATTAGAATCATGGGAACGTATTTTCATCGTATTTTGCATCTTTTCGTTGGAAAACACACTTAAAATCAAGATTAATATCTATATTCGTTTGTTTTTCACTTACAATTACATTTTTTTTAGCCAAGGCTTGGAATTGATAAGTGGAGTATACTATTTAGAACCATGGGAACGTATTTTCATCGTATTTTGCGTATTTTCGTTAGAAAAAAAACTGAAAATAAATATTAAGAGCTATACTTGTGAGTTTATCACTAACAATTAAATTTTTTTTCCAACCCTTGAACATCATACCTGAAGGTAACTAATTAGCTCCTGGTGTTCGTAATTTCTCATTTATTGTGGGATTTTCGTTTTTAAGCAAACAGAAATACCAAACTATGATCTATATCTGTTAGGTTATATCTGTGACTTCCAATTGCTTCGTCAATCCTTGATCTCGCTAATTGAAGGATACAAATTAGAATAATGGAAAAATATTTTAATCGTATTGTGAGTAATTTTGTCGGAAAACACACTGAAAACCCATATTAAGATCTTTATTTTTGAGTTTTTCACTGACAATTCCATTTTTTTAGCCAAGCCTTGACAACCCTAAGTGAATGATACTAATTAGAACCATTTTAACGTATTTTCATCGTATTTTGCATATTCTCGTGGGAAAACACACTGAAAAGCTATATTAAGAAGCATTTTTGTGATTTTTTCTCTGACAATTAGATTTATTAGCCAAGCCTTGACCTCCCTAATTTAAGTATATGATTTAAAACCATGTGAACGTATTTTCTTCGTATTTTTCGTATTTTCGTTTGAAAACACACTAACAATCCATCTTAAAAGCTAGCCTGGTTATATTTACCCTTAAAATACCATTTTCTTAGTTCAACTATGTAAACCCTCATAGGCGAGTATGACTTAGTTCCCTGTGTAAGTTATTACATATTATTTTGCGTTTTAACGTTGGAAAATACACTTAAAAGCCTTATTATTAGAAATTATGTTCTGTTTTTCACGTACACCTCCCTTTGTTTAGCAACGCTTAGACTTTCCTACCTAAAGGAAATAAATATAATCATTTAAAACGTTAACTAGTAGTTTAGTGCAGCGTTTCTTTTGATAACACACTGAAAAGCAATATTAAGTGCTGTATTTGTGAGTTTATCACTTACAATTCCATTTTTTAGCCAATCCTTGACCTCCCTAATTTAAGGATATGAGTTAGAATCATGGGAAAGTAGTTTCATCTTATTTTGCGAATTTTCGTATTATAACAGAACGTAAATACATATTAAGATCTAGATTTGTGAGTTTAATAAGTACAATTCCATTTTTTTTAGCCTAGCTTAGGCCACCCTGCTTGTAAGATACGAACTTATTCAACAGACACTTTTATGTGTCATATTTTGCGTATTTTCGATAGAAAAAACACTATACAGACATATTAAGTGATCTATTTGTGAATTTTGAAAATTCACTTCAATTCTTTTGCCAAAACATGACCTCCCTTATTGAAGGATATGAATTAGAATCATGGGAACGTATTTTCATCGTATTTTGCATATTTTGTTGTAAAACACACTGAAAAGCCATATTAAGAGCTTTTTTTGTGAGTTTTTTACTTAAAATTTAATTTTTTTATCCAATCAGTTACCTCGATAATTTAAGGATATGAATTAGAAACATGGGAAAGTATTTTAATCTTATTTTGCATATTTTTGTTTGAAAAAACGATTAAAACCCATATGAAGCGCTTTTTTTTTGTGTTTTTCACTGACAACTCCATATTTTTAGCCAAGCCTTGACTTCCCTAATTGAAGGATATGAATTAGAATCATGGGAACGTATTTTCAGTGTATTGGGCGTTATTTATTTTGGAAACACAAAGACAATATAGATTATGAGGTAGAGTGGTGTGATTTTCTCTGAGAATTCAATTTGTTTAGCCAAGCTTTAACCTCCATCATTGAAGGTACTGATATTAGAACAATGGGAAAGAATTTTCATCTTATTTTTCATATTATCGAAGGGTTAAACACTGAAAAGAAATATTATGAGCAATAATTGTGAGTGTTTAACTGAAAAATCCATTTTTTTAGCCAAGCTTTGACATCGCTAATTGAAGGATAAGAATTATAAAAATGGAAACGTATTTTAATAGTATTTTACGTATTTTAGTTTAAAAAAAAACTGAAAAGACATATTAAGTGCAATAAGTGTGTATTGTTATATTAGCCTATCCTTTGCTTCGCCAAGCTTGGACAGCCCGAATTGAAGGATCTGAATTAGAACCATGGGAACGTATTTTCATCGTATTTTGCATTATGTATTTGGTACACCCACTGTCCATCAAGTTTAATTGATACTTTTGTGTATTTTTCACTTAGTACTAAATTTTTTTTGCCAAGCTTTGACCTGACTCACTAAAGGAAATGAATTAGATCCCTTGAAACGTTATTTCATCGTGTTTTTCATAATTTCGTGGTAAAACAAACTGAAAATCAGTATGCCTATATACAATTGTTAGATTTACACGGACAATTCCATTTTTATAGCCAAGCTTTCAAATCCCTAATTGAAGGTAATGAATTTGTACAAAGTGCGCGTATTCTCCTCGTATTTTGCGTAAATACTTAGGAAAATACACTGAAAAGCCATATACTTTTCTATAAATTTGAGTTAATCTCATACAAATAAATTTTTTTAGCAAAGCTTTGACCTCCCTAATTTAATGATTTGAATTAGAACCAGGTTAAGTTATTTTCATCTTATTGTTGAAATTCTCTTAGTTTAAAAATCTGAAAATACACACTAAGAACAATATCTCTGAGTTTTTTAACTACAATTCCATTTTTTTAGCAATGTGTTAGCATCGCTAATTGAAGGAAATGAATTGGAAAAATGTGAACGTATTTTCATCGTATTGTTCGAATTTTCGTTGTAAAAAACACTTAAAAGCCATAATATTAGATATATTTGTGATTTTTTCAATGACATCTCCCATTCTTTTATCCAATCCTTGACCTCCCAAATTGAAAAATATGATTAAGAACCATGGGCAACTTTTATCATAGTATTTTGCGTATTTTCGTTGGAAAAAAACACTGAAAAGCCATATGAAGATCTATATTTGTGAATTTTTCACTGACAATTCCATTTTTTCAGCCACGCTTTGACCTACCTAACTTAAGTTGATGTATGATATCCATGTGTGCGTTTTTTCCTAGTATTTTGCGTTAGTTTTTTTGATAATAAACTGAAAAGCCATATTAAGAGCTATACTTGTGAGATTTTCACTGAGACTTCCATTTTTTTAGCCAAGCTTTGACCTCCCGATTTGAAGGATATGAATTAGATTCATGGGAACGTAATTTCATCGTCGTTTGCATATATTCGTTGGAAAACACACTGAAAAGCCAAATTAAGAGCTATATTTATTAGTTTTTCACTGACAATTCCAGTTTATTAGCCAAGCCTTGACCTCCCTAATTTAAGGACTCGAATTAGAATCATGGGAATGCATTTTCATCGTATTTTGCGTATTTTCGTTTGAAAAAAAAAGGACAATCCATAATAAGAGAAATATTCTTGTATTTTCTGCTGACACGTCCTTTTTTTTTGCCAAGCTTCGACCTCCCGAATTGAAGGATATGCATAAGTTCCATGTAAACGTATTTTCCTCGTATTTTGCATGTTAACGATGGAAAAAACACTGTAAAGCAATATAAAGTGCGATATTTGTCGTATGTTCTCTGAAAATTCCTTTTTTTTTTCGACAAGCCTTGATGTACCTAATTGAAAGATATTAATGATAACATTGGGACCATAATTTCATAGTATTTTGCGTAATTTTGTTTTAAAACACAATAAAAGGCCATAATAAGAGCTATATTTTTTTGTATTTCAAATTCAATTCAATTTTTTTAGCCACGCTACGACCGTCCTAATTAACGGGAATGTGTTCGTTCCATGGATGCGTATTATAATCGTATTTTGCGTTTATCCGTTGGAAAATACACTGAAAAGCCATATTATGTTAAATATTTGAGTTTTTGTATCCGACAATAACATTTTCTTAGACCCTCCTTGACATACCGACGTGTCGGGTATGAAGTTGAACCATGGGAGCGTATTTTCATCGTATTTTGCGTGTTTTCGTTGGAAAATACACTGAAAAGCCATATGAAGAGCTTTATTTGTGAGTTTTTTACTGACAATTCCATTTTTTTGGCCAAGCCTTGACGTCCCTAATTGAAGGATATGAACTAGATCCATGGAAAAGTATTTTCATCGTATTTTTCATATTTTCGTGGTAAAAAAAACTGAAAAGCCAAAATAAGAGTTATATTTGTGAGTTTTTCACTGACAATTCCATTTATTTAGCCAATCCAGGACCTCCCTAATTGAAGGATATGAATTAGAATCATGGGAACGTATTTTCATCGAATTGTTCATTTTTTCGTTGGAAAACACACTCAAAGGCCATATTAAGAGCTATATTTATGTCTTCTTTACTGACAATTCCTTTTTTTTATCAAAGCAGTGACCTCGCTAATTGAATGATATGAATTAGAATCACTTGAACGTATTTTCATCGTGTTTTGCATATTTTCGTTGGTAACCACACTGAAAAGCCATATAAAGAGCTGTATTTGTGAATTTTTCACTAACATTTCCATTTTTTTAGCCAAGCCCTAATTAAAGGACACGAATTTGAGTCTTTGGAACGTTTTCTCATCGTATATTGCGTATATATGTTGAAAAAAACACTGTAAAGCCATCAAAAGTTAGTTATTTGTAAGTTTCAAATTAATAAATCCTTTATTTTCTCCAAGCCTTGAACTCACTAATTGAAAGAAATGAATGATAATCAGTGATTAGTTTTTTCATAGTATTTTTCAATTTTTCGTTGGAAAAAACACTTAATATAAACTGTATTAGCTATTCTTGTTATTTTTTCAATAACAGATCATTTTTTTTCTCCACGCATTGGAATCCATACTTGAAGGATATTAATTAGAACCATTGTAGAACATTTTTATCATATTTTTAGTATTTTCGTTTTAAAACACACTTAAAAGCCATATTAAGAGATTTCTTTGTGAGTTTATCACTTACAATTCCATTTGTTTAGCAAAACAATTAACTCCCTAATTGAATGATATGAAAGTGAACCTTGGAAACGTATTTTCATAGTATTTTGCATAGTTTCGATGGAAAACACAATGAAAAGCCATATTAAGAGCTATATTTGTGAGTTTTTCACTGACAACTCCATTTTTTCAGCCAAGCCTTGACGTCCCTAATTGATTAATACGAACTGGATTCATTGGAGCGTATTTTCAACATATTTTGTGTATTTTCGTTGGAAACCACACTGAAAAGCCATATTAAGATCTATATTTGTGAGTTTTTCACTGTAAATTTCATTTTTTTAGCCAAGCCTTGTCCTCCCTAATTGAAGGATAATAACTAGATTCATGCGAAGGTATTTTCATCGTATTTTGCATATATTCGTTGGAAAACACACTGAAATTCCATATTAAGAGCTATATGTGTGAGTTTTTCACTGACAATTCCATTTTTTCGCCAAGCCTTGACCTCTCTAAATTAAGGATATGAATTTAAACCATGGGAACTTATTTTCATCGTATTTTGCGTATTTTTGTTGGTAAACACACTGAAAAGCTATATGAAGATCTAAATTTGTTAGTTTTCACTGACAATTCTATTTGTTCAGCCAAGCTTTCACCACCCTACTTAATAGATATGATTGATAACCATGTGAATGTATTGTAAGCGAATTTTGCGTTTTTTTGTTGGAAAACACACTGAAAAGCCATAGTAAGAGCCATATCTGTGAATAGTTCTCTGATACTTCCATTTTTTTATCAAAGCTGTAGCTACCTTCCTAGAAGACAACGTTTAAGTACACTGGGCAAGAATTTTTATCGTATTTCGCGTACTTTCGTTTTAAAACACACTGAAAAGCCATATTAACTGCTATATTGGTGGTTATCTTAATGTCAGGTCCATTTTTTAGCCACGACATGGACTCGCTAAATAAAGGATATGAACTAGGATCATGTGAACATTTTTTCATCGTATTGTGCGAATTTTTTTCGTATGACAAACTGAAAAGCCAAATTATCATCTATATTTTCGAGTTGTTCACTGACCAATCCATTTTTTAGCAAAGCTTTGACAACGCTAATTGATGGATTCGAAATAGAACCATGGGAAAGCATTTTCATAGTATTTTACGTATTTTAGTATTAAAACACACTGAAAAGCCATATAAAGAGCTTTATTTGTGTGTTTTCTACTGAGAATTCTATTTCTTTAGCCAAGCATTGACCTTGCTAATAGAAGGATATGAATTATAACCCTGGAAACTTGTTTTCTTCGTATTTTGCATATTTTTCTTGAAAAAAAAAATTAAAAGACACATTAATAGATATGTTTGTGAGTTTTTCACAGAAAATTCCATTTTTTTTAGCCATGAATTGACCTTGCTAATTGAAGGATACGATTTAGAATCATCGAAACGTATTTTCATCGTCTTTTGCATATTTTCGTTGGAAAAAACACTGTAAAGCCATATTAAGAGCTATATTTGTGAGTTTTTCACTGACAATTCCCTTTTTCAGCCAAAACTTGACCTCCCTAATTGAAGGATATGAATTAGAACGATGTTAACGTATTTTCATCATATTTCGGATATTTTCTTTTTAAAACAATCTGATTAGCCATATTAATAGATATATTTCTGATTTTTTCACTGTCAATTCCATTTTTTACTACAAGCATTTACCTCCCTAATATAAGGATATGAATTAGAATCTTGGGAGCGTATTTTCATCTTTATGTTCGATTTTTCGTCGTAAATCAAAAATAAAAGCCGTAGTAAAAGCTATTTTTTTTATAGTTATACTGGGTATTCCATTTTTTTAGCAAAGGTTTAGCCTCGCTCTTTGAAGGATATGATCTCAATCTCTGGAATGATATTTTCATCATATTTTGCGTATTTTCGTGGGAAAACACACTGAAAAGCCATATTAAGAGGCATATTTTTGAGTTTTTCACTGAAAATTCCCTTTTTTTTCGCCAAGCCTTGACCTCCCTAATTGAAGGATATGAATTAGAACCTTGGGAATTTATTTTGATCGTATTTTGCGTATTTTCGTTGGAGAAAACACTGCAAAGTAAGAACAAGATCTATATGTGCGAGTTTTCCCAGTAATAATCCATTTTTTTTAGCCACAATACGCCCTCCAAAATGGACAGATTTTTATTAGTATCATGGACAAGCTTGTAAATATTATTTTGCGTATTTTCGACGGAAAACACACTGAAAACCAATATTATGATATAAATTTTTGAGTTTTTCCCTGATAATTCCCTTTTTTTGCCAATCCTTGACCTCCCTAATTGAAGGATATGAATTTGAACCATGGGAACGTATTTTCTTAGTTTTTTGCATATTTTCGTTTGATACCAATATGAAAAGCCATATTAAGAGCTATTTCTTTTATTTTTTGACTGTCAATTCCATTTTTTAGCCAACCTTTGATATCCCTAATTGAAAGATATGAATTACAACCATGGGAACGTATTTTCATCGTATTATGCGTATTTTCGTTGGAAAACACACGGAAAAGCCAAATTAAGAGATATATTTTTGTTGTTTTCACTGTCAATTCTATTTTTTGAGCCAAACCTTGACCTACCTAATTACAGGATATTAATTAGATTCATGAAGACGTATTTTCATCGAATTTTGCGCATTTTCATTGGAAAAAAATCTGAAAAGCAATATTAAGAGCTATATTTGTGTGTTTTTAAATTAATATTCCATTTGTCAGCGACAAGATTTGACATCCCTAATTTAAGTTTATGTATTATTTCCATGTGAACGTTTTTTCATAGTATTTGCGTATTTTCGTTGGAATATACTCTGACTTAATTGATATATTTGTGAGTATATCAATGACAAATCCATTTTCTTAGCAAATCTAATAAAAAACTCATTTACGTTACTGTATTAGAATCTTTTTACAGACATTTATGATTTTGTTGCGTATTTTCGTTGTAAAACACACTGAAAAGCCATATCAAGTGCTATTTTTGTGAGTTTTTCTCTGACATTTAAATTTGTTTTGCCAAGCCTTGACCTCCCTAATTAAAGGATATGTATTAGAACCATGGGATCGTATTTATATCGTATTTTGCATATTTTCGTTGGAAAAAACACTGAAAAGCCGTATTAAGTGCCATATTTTTGAATTTTTCACTGTCGATTCAATTTTTTTAGCCAAGCCTTGACCACCCTAAGTGAAGGATATGAATTAGAACCATGGGAACGCATTTTCATCGTTTTTTGCGTATTTTCTTTTTAAAAAACACTTAAAAGTCATATTAAGAGATGTATTTGTGAGTTTTTCACTGTCATTTCCTTTTTTGTATCCAAGCTTTTACCTCCCAAATTGAAGGATATGAATTAGAACCATGGGAACGTATTTTCATCGTATTTTGCGTATTACCGCTGGAAAAAAACACTTACTATGCTTATGTAATTCTATAATTTAGTATTTCTCCCTGACAATTCCCTTTTTTCAGAACAGCTTGGACCTCCCTAGTTGAAAGAAATGAATTAAAACACTGGGAACGTAGTTACAGCGGATTACGCGTCGTTCCTGTGGAAAATACACTGAAAGCCATATTAACAGCTATTTTTGTGATTTTTTCACTGGCAATTGAATTTTTTTAGCCAAGCGTTGACCTCCCTAATTGAAGGTCACGAATTAGAATCATGGGAACGTATTTTCATCGTATTTTGCATATTTTCGTTTGAAAACAAACTGAAAAGCCATATTAAGAGCTTTATTTGTGAGTTTTTTAGTGACAATTCCATTTTCTTAGCCAAGCTTTGACCTCCCTAATTGAAGGATATGAATTAGAACCATGGGATCGTATTTTCATCGTATTTTCCATATACTTGTTGGAAAACACACTGAAAAGCTATATTAAGAGCCATATTTGTGAGTTTTTCACTGACTATTCCATTTTCTTAGCCAAGCCTTCGCCTTCCTAATAGAAGGATACGAATTAGAACCATGGGAACGTATTTTAATCGTATTTTACGTAATTTTGTTGGAAAATACACTGAATGGCCATATTAAGAGCTATATTTGTTAGATTATCTCTGAAAATTCCATCTTTCTTTACAAGCTTAGTAAACACTAATTGAAGCATATGAACTAGAGTCATGTGATCGATTTTACAAAGTATTTTGCATTTAGCCGTTGGAAAAAACCCTTAAAGGCAATATTAAATGAAATATTTGTGAGTTTTTCACTGACTATTCCATTTTTTAGCCAAGCTTTGAACTCCCTAATTGTTGAAAATGAATAAGATCAATGGAAACGTATTTTCATCGTATTTTGCGAATTTCCGTTGGAAAAAACCAAGACCAGCAAAATTAAAAGCTATATGTGTCAGTATTTTACTTAGAATTCAATTTTTTAGCCAAGCCTTAAACTTCCTAATTGAAGGTTATTTAATAGTACCAAGGATAAGTATTTTCATCGTATTTTGCGTTTTTTCTTTGGAAAAAACACTGAAAAGAAATATTATGTGCTATATTTGTGTATTTGTTAATGACATCTCCCTATTTTTAGAAAATCTATCAACACCCTCATTGTAGGAAATGAATGAGTACAATAGGCACGCATTTTCATCGTTTTTTGCGTAATGTCTATGGAATACACTATGAAAAGCCATCATTTGTTCTTTATTTGTTTGTTTTTCACTGTCATATCCATTTTTTTAGCTCATGTAAGGAAATCCTATTGGACGGAACTGAAATTTAACCAATGAAAAGAAATTAATTATTCTGTTGGATGTTTTTGTTTGAAAATAGACTGAAAAGCCATATTAAGATCTATATTTGTTAGTTTTTCACTGCAACTTCCATTTTTTTAGCCAAGCTTTGACCTCCCTAATTGAGAGATATGAAGTAGAACCATGGAAACGTGGTTTACTATTAATTTGCGTTATTTTGTTAGAAAATACACTGAATAGCCATTTATAGCGATATGATCTTGAGATTTACTAAGACCAGTCCCTATTCCTCGCACATCTTAGGCCACCCTACGTTTAGTAAACGTATTAGAACCTATGAAACGAATTTACAAAGGAATGTGCGTTATGTCTTAGGATAACAATATCAAAGGCCATATTATGAGCTATATCTTCGAGTTTTTCACATACAATTCCATTTTTTTAGCATAGATTTGACATCCCTAATAGAAGGATTTGATCAAGATCCATGGACACATATTTTCATCGTATTTTGAGAAATATCGATGGAAATCAATCTAAAAAGACTTCTTAACAGCTATATATGTGAGTATAACACTGATAATTCAATTTTTTTAGAAAAGATTTGACCTCCATAATTGAAGGATATGAATTAGAATAATGGGAACGTATTTTCATCGTATTTTACAAATTTTTGTTGGAAAACACACTGAAAAGCCATATTAAGAGCTATATTTGTGAGTTGTTCACTGACAATTCCATTTTTGTTGCCAAGCCTTGTCCTCGCTACTTTAAGTATATTCAGTAGAACCATGGGAACGTATTGTCATAGTATTTTGCATATTTTCGTTGAAAAACACACTAAAAAGCCATATTAATAGGTGTATTTGTGAATTTTTCACTGAAAATTCCCTTTTTTAGCCAAGCCTTGACCTCCCGAATTGAAGGATATGAATTTGAATCATGGGAACGTATTTACATCGTATTATGCATATTTTCGTTTGAAAACACACTGAAAAACCTTATTAAGAGCTATATTTGTGAGTTTTTCACTGAGAATTCCATTTTTTTAGCCAAGCCTTGACATCCCTAACTGAAGGATAAGAAATCGAATCCTGGGAACGTATTTTCATCGTATTTTGCATATTTTTGTGGGAAAACACACCAAAAAGCCATATTAAGAGCTATATTTTTGAATTTTTCACTGACAATTCCATTTTTTTTGCCAAGCCTTGACCTCCCTATCTGAAGGATATGAATTAGAATCATGGGAACGTATTTTCATTGATTTTGCATATTTTCTTTGGAAAACACACTGAAACGTCATATTAAAAGCTTTTAGTGTTTGTTTTTCACCGACAAGTCCCTTTCCTGCTCCTCTATATGACTATCCTCATTGGGGGACCTGGATTATAACACAGTGAATGTTAGTTCATCGTATTTTGCGTATTTCCGTATAAATATCATATGAAAAGCCATATTTTTATAAATAAATTTGTGTTAATCTATGACAATTCCATTTTTTTAGCCAAGCCTTAACCTCGCTAATTGAAGTATATGAACTAGAACTTTAGGAACTTAAGTTCGTCGTTTTTTGCGTTTATTTGATTAATAACGATACTAATTTAACTCTGTTTATATATATGCTTTTGAGATCATCTTTCAACTACATTTGTTTAGCATAGCTTTGTACACCCTAATTGTAGGGTATGAATTAGAATTGTGGGAACGCATTTTCAGTGTGTTTTGCGTTTTATCGTTGGAAAAAACACTGAAAATCCATATTAAGAGCTATATTCGAGAGTTTTTCACTGAAAATTCCATTTTTTTAGCCAAGCCTTGACCTCGCTAATGGAAGGATATGAATTAGATCCATGGGAACGTATTTTGCATATTTTCGTTGGAAAACACACTGAAAAGCCATATTAAGATCTATATTTGTGAGTTTTTCATTGACAATTCCATTTTTTTACCCAAGCCTTGACCTCCCTAATTGAAGGATATGAATTAGAATCATGGGAACGTCTTTTCATAGTATTTTGCATATTTTCGTTGGAAAACACACTGAAAGCCATATTAACAGCTATTTTTGTGATTTTTTCACTGGCAATTCAATTTTTTTAGCCAATCCTTGACCTCCCTAATTGAAGGATATGAAGTAGAACCATGGGAACGTCTTTTCATCGAATTTTGGGTATTTTTGTTTGATAACACATGGAAAAGCCGTATGAAGAGCTATATTTGTGAGTTTTTTTCTGACAATTTCATTTGTTTAGCCAAGCTTTGAAATCCCTAATTGAAGGTTAAGAATTAGATTCATTGGAACCAAAATTCATCGTAATTACCGTATATTAGATGGAAAAAAAAATTAAAATCCATATTAAGAGCCATTTTTGTGAGTTTTTCACTGACAATTCCATTTTTTTTGCCAAGCTTTGAACTCCATACTATAATGTTATGTATGAGAACCATGTGTACGTAAGTAAACATTATTTTGCGATATTTCTATTGTTTATACACTGACTATGTTAATTGCTATAAATGTGTGTATTTCACTGACAATTCCATTTTCTTAGCAAAGCTTTGAAAACCATCATTGAGGACTAAGAATAAAAATCGTTTTAACAAATTTTCATCGTATTTTGCATATTTTCGTTGTAAAATACACTGAAAAGCCATATTAAGAACTATATTTGTGAGTTTTTTACTGAAAATTCCTTTGTTTTCGCCAAGCCTTGACTTCCCTAAGTCAAAGATACAAATTAGAACCATGGGATCGTATTTTAATCTTTTTGTGCTTTTTTTGTGGGTTATTAACTCTTAAAGGCCATATGTAGATATAGAGGTTGGATAGTGTCCGATTCTAGCCCATTTTTTTAGCCACGTTTGCAGCTACCGAATTGTCGTATATGAATTATAACCTTGGGAACGTATTTTCATCGTATTTTGCGTATTTTAGTTTGAAAATACACTGAAAAGCCATATGAAGATCTTTATTTGTGAGTTTTTCACTGACAATTCCATGTTTTTCTCCAATCTTTGTCCTCCCTAATTTAATGATATGAATTAGAACCCTGGGAAAGTATTTTCATCGTATTTTGCATATTTTCGTTGGAAAAAAAACTGAATATCCATATTTATATCTATATTTGTGATTTTTTCAATTAAAATTACATTTTTTTAGCCAAGCCTTGACCTCCCTAATTGAAGGATATGAATTTAAACCATGGGAACGTATTTTTATCGTATTTTGCATATTTTCGTTGTAATACACACTCACAGGCCATATTAATAGCTCTATTTGTGAGTTCTTCACTGACAATTCCAATTTTATAGCCAAGACTTGAACTCGATAATTAAAGGATATGAACTAGATTCATGGGAACTTATTTTCAATGTATTTTGAATATTTCCTATGGTAAATACACTTAAAAACCATATTAAGAGCTATATTTGTGAGTTTTTATCTGACAATTCCTTTTTTTTAGCCAAGCCTTGACCTCGCTAATTGAAGGATATGAATTAGAATCATGGGAACGTATTTTTATCGTATTTTGGGTATTTTCGTTGGAAAACACACTGAAAAGCCATATTAAGTGCTATATTTGTGAATTTTTCACTGTGAATTCCATTTTTTTAGCCAAGCCTTAACCTCCCTAATTGAAGGATACGAATTAGAATCTTGGGAACGCATTTTCATCGTATTTTGCATATTTTCGTTTTAAAACACACTGAAAAGCCATATAGGCCTAAAGAGCTATATTTGTGAGTTTTTCACTGACAATTCCATTTTTTTAGCCAAGCTTTGATCTCCCTAAGGGATGGATATGAATTAGAATCATGGGAACGTATTTTCATCGTCTTTTGAATATTTTCGTTGGAAAACACACTGAATAGCCATATTAAGATCTATATTTGTTAGTTATTCATTGACAATTTCATTTTTTAGCCAAGCCTTGAATTCCTTAATTGAAGGAAAAGAATTAGAATCATGGGAACGCATTTTCATCGTGTTTTGCATATTTTCGTTTTAAAACACACTGAAAAGCCATATAAAGAGCTATATATGTGTGTTTTTCACTGACAATTACATGTGTTTGGACAAGAATTGACCTCCCTACTTGACGGATATGACGTAGAACCATGGGAACGTATTTTCATCGTATTTTGCACATTTTCGTTGGAAAACACACTGAAAGCCATATTAAGAGCTATTTTTGTGAGTTTTTCACTGACAATTGAATTTTTTTAGCCAAGCCTTGAACTCCCTAATTGAAGGATAAGATTTCTAATCATGGGAACGTTTTTTCATCGTATTTTGCATATTTTTTTTGGAAAACACACTGAAAAGACATATTAAGAGCTATATTTGTGAGGTTTTCACTGATGATTCCATTTTTTTAGCCAAGCCTCGGTCCCCTTAATTGAAGGATATGAAGTAGATTGTAGGCAACGTATTTTCATCGAATTTTGCGTATTTTCGTAGGAAAACACTCTTAAAAACTATATTAAGAGCTATATTTGTGATTTTTTCACTGAAAATTCCATTTTTTTAGCCATGCCTCGACCTCCCTAATTCAAGGACACGAATTAGAATCATGGGAACGCATTTTCATTGTACTTTGCATATTTTCGTTTTAAAGCACACTGAAAAGCCATATAAAGAGCTATATTTGTGAGTTTTTCACTGACAATTCCCTTTTTTTAGCCAAGCCTTGACATCCCTAATTGATGGATATGAATTAGAACCATGGGAACGTATTTTATTCGTATTTTGAGTATTTTCGTTGGAAAACACACTAAAAAGAAAAATTGAGAGCTACATTGGCGAGTTTTTCACTGACAAATCCATTTTTTTAGCCAATCCTTGACATCCCTAATTGAAGGATACGAATTAGAATCATGGGAAAGTCTTTTCATCGTATTTTGCATACTTTTTTGGAAAACACACTGAAAGCCATATTAAGAGCTATTTTTGTGAGTTTTTCACTGACAATTGAATTTTTTTAGCCAAGCTATGACCTCCCTCATTGATTTATTTGAACGAGATCCATTTGAAATTTTTTTAATCGTTTTTTGCGTGTTTTCGTTGTAAAATATTCTGAAAAGCTATGTTAATAGCTATATATGTGGGTTGTTCTCTGAGAATTCATGTTTCATAGCCAGGCTTTGACCTCCCTAATTGAAGAATATGAATTAGAACCATGGGAACGTATTCTCATCGTATTGTGCATATTTTCGTTGGAAAACACACTGAAAAGCCATATGAAGATCTTTATTTGTGAGTTTTTCACTGACAATTCCATTTTTTGGACAAACCTTGATATCACTAGTTGTACGATATAAATTATATCCATGTGAACGGATTTTAATCGTACTGGGCGTATTTTTGTTAGGTTAAACACTAAACAGCCATATAAAGAGCTTCATCTTTGTGATTGCCAGCTAGCAATCCTTTTTTTTAGAACAGGCTTGACCATCCTAATAGCAAGAAATGAATAAGTTCAATGGAACCGAGTATTCAGCGTCTTTTGCGCATATTCTTTGGAAAACAAACTGATAAGCCATATTAAGAGCTATATTTGTGAATTTTTCACTGTAAATTACATTTTTTTTCGCGATGACTTGACATCCGTTATTGACGGATATTAATTAGAACCATGGGAACGTATTTTCATCCTATTTTACGTTTTTTGTTGAAAAAAACACTGAAAAGCCATATTAAGAGCTATATTTGTAAAATTTACACTGAGAATTAAATTCTTTTATAAAAAAATTAAAATACATAATTGAAGTAAAAGAAATAGATTCATGGAAACGTATTTTCATCGTATTTTGCATATTTCCGTTGAATAACACACTGAAATGCCATATTAATAGATATATTTTTTAGTTTTTCACTTTCAATTCCATTTTTTACGCCTAGCGTTGACCTCCCTAATTAAAGGATATGAGTTAGAACCATGGAAACGTATTTTCATCGTATTTTGCGTATTTTTGTTGGAAAACACACTGAAAAGCCATATTAAGAGCTATATTTGTGAGTTTTTCACTCAGAACACCATTTTTTTGAAAATCTTAAACCTCCCACATTGAAGGATAAGAAATAGAATCATGGGAACGTATTTTCATCGTATTTTGCGTATTTTCGTTGAAAACACACTGAAAAGCCATTTTAAGAACTATATTGTATTGATGATAAAAGAGTTTTCCATTTTCTTAGCAAAGATTGCGATTCCCGACTTGACGGTAATAACTTAAAACCCTGTAAAAATATTTTGATCGTATTTTACATAATTTCGTTGGAGAACAAACTAAATAGCTATATTAATTGCTATATTTGTGAGTTTTTCAGTGACAATTCCATTTTTTAGCCAAGCTTTGACATCACTAATAGAAGGATATGAATTTGAACCATAAGAACGTGTTTTTATTGTAATTTTCGTATTTTCGTTGTAAAACAAAATGAAAATCAACATTAATAGCTATATATGTGAGTTTTTAACTGACAGTTACATTTTTTAGACAATCATTGAACTACATAATTGTAGTATATTAACTTGATTAATGTTAAAGTATTTTAATCTTATTTTGAGTATTTTAGTTGGAAAAAACACTGAAAAGCCATATTAAGAGCTATATTTGTGAGTTTTTCAATGACAACTCCCTTTTTTTAGCCAAGCCTTGACCTCCCTAATTGAAGGATATGAATTAAAACCTTGGGAACGTATTTTCATCGTATTTTAAATATTTTCGTTATAAAACAAACTGTAAAGCCATATTAAGATATATATTTGTGTATTTTTCACTGACAATACCAATTTTTTAGCCACGCCTTGACCTCCCTAATTGAAGGATAAGAGTTTGAACCATAGGAACGTATTTTTATCGTATTTTTCTTATTTTCGTTTGAAACACACTGAAAGGCGATATTTAGATCTATCCTTGTCAGATTATCACAGAATATTCTATTTTTTTAGCATAGCCTTAACCTCAGGCATTGAAGTATTCTAGTGGGAACCAGATGATTGTATTTTTACGGTAGTTTTGGTATTTTCCTTGGAAACACACTTAACCGCCACTGCAAATCCTACGTGTGTTAGTTTCTATCTGAAAGTTCCATTTTATATGCAAAGCATGAACTCCCTAATTGAAGGATACGAATTTGAATCATGGGAACGTATATTCATCGTATTTTTTATATCTTTGTTGTAAAAAACACAGAAAAGACATATTTAGAGCTATATTTGTGTTATTTTCACTGACAATTCCCTTTTTTTTGCCAATCATTGACCTCCATATTTGAATGATGCGAATTAGAACCTTGGGAAAGTAATTTCATAGTATTTTTCTTATTTTTGTTGGTAAATACAATCAAAAGCCATATTAAGAGCTATATTTGTTAGTTTTTCACTGACAATTCCCTTTTTTTTAGCAAAGCCTTTACATCCATAATTGAAGGATATGAATTCGAACCATAGGAGCGTATTTTCATCGTATTTTGCGTATTTTAATTGTAAAAAAAGCTAAAAAGACATATTAAGAGCAATATATGTGAATTTTTAACTAACAATTACATTTTTTATGCAAGACTTGACATCAATAATTGAAGGATATGAATTAGAATCATGGGAACGTATTTTCATCGCTTTTTTCGTATATTCGTTGGATAACACACTGAAAATCAATATTAACAGCTATATTTGTGAGTTTTTTAATGAAAATTCCATTTTTTTAGCAAAGCTTTGACCTTCCTAATTGAAGAATATGAATTTGAATCATAGGAACGTATTTTCATCGTATTTTGCATATTTTTGTTGGAAAACACGCTGAAAAGCCAGATGAAGATCTTTATTTGTGAGTTTTTCACTGACAATTCCATTTTTTTAGCCAAGCCTTGACCTCCCTAATTGAAGGATACGAATTAGAATCATGGGAACGTATTTTCATCGTATTTTGCATATTCTCGTGGGAAAACACACTGAAAAGCCACATTAAGAGGCATTTTTGTGAGTTTTTCACGCTAAAGTCCATTTTTTTTTGCCAAGCATTGACTTCCCTAATTGAAGGATAGGAATTTGAACCATGGGAACGTATTTTCATCGTATTTTGCATAATTTTGTTGGAAAACACACTAAAAGGCCATATTAAGAGCAATATTTGTGAGTTTTTCACTGACAATTCCATTTTTTCGCCAAGCCTTGATTTCCATAATTGAAGGAAATGAATTAAAATCATGGGAACGTATTTTCATCGTTTTTTGCGCCTTTTTGTTGGAAAAAAAACGTACAAGCCACAATAAGAGCTATATGTGTGTGTTTCTTACTGACATTGCCATATAGTATGTAAACCTTGAACACCCGACATGAAGGACACGTGTATCAACCAGGGAAATGTATTTTAATTGTATTGTGCACATTTCCGTTGGAAAAAAAACTGAAAAGCCATATGAAGAGCTATATTTGTGAATTATTAACTGACAAATCAATTTTTTTAGCAACTCCAAGACAACACTAATATAAGGATATGAATTAGAACCCTGGGAACATATTTTCATCGTATTTTGCGTATTTTCGTTGGAAAAAACACTGAAAAGCCATCTTAAGATATTTTTTTGTGAGTTTTTCACTGGGAATTCAATTTGTTTAGCCAAGCTTCCAACTCCCTAACTGATAGATAGGCTGTAGAACCATGGAAAATTATTTTCATCGTATTATGGGTAATTTCGTTGGAAAACACACTGAAAAGACATATTAAGATCTTTGCTCGTAAGTTTTTAACTTACAATTCCATTTTTTTGCCAAGCCTTGACCTCCCTAGTTGAAGGATATTAATTAGAACAAAGTGAACGTATTTTCATAGAATTTTGCGTATTTATTTTGGTAAAAACACTGAGAATAAATATTAAGATCTATATTTTTCAGTTTCTTACTGTCTACGCCCTTTGGTTTCGCCAAGCCTTGGAAACCCTAACTGAAAACTATGAATTTAAACAATGGGAACGTATTTTCAGCGTATTTTTCATCTTTTAGATGGAAAACACACTGACGAGCCATATAATGTGGGTTTTCGGTTTGATTTTATTGGAGCAATCCATTTTTTAGCAGATGTCTGACCTTCCTCACGAGTGGCAACGTGTAAGTTCAAAATACCTGTTTTTACATCGTATTGTGCGTATTTTCCATTAAAAATAAACTAAAAAGCCATGTTAATAGATAAATATGGTTGTTCATATATGTCACTTTAATTTGTTTAGCACCGATTTGGATTACAAAATTGTATGATAATAAGAAGAACCATGTGACATTATTTTCATCGTATTTTGCGTATTTTCGTTGGAAAAAACACTGAAAAGACATATTAAGAGCTTTATTTGTGATTTTTTATCTGACAATTCCATTTTTTTAGCCAAGCCTTGACCTCCCTAATGGAATGATATGAATTAGAACATTAGAAACCTATTTTCATCTGTTTTTTAGTATTCCAATTAGATAACAAACTGAAAACCCATATTAAGATATATATATGTGATTTTTTACCAGAGAACGAAATTTTTTTAGCCTAACAATGAACTCCCTAATTGAGGGCTTCGAGTTAGAACCAGAGGATTGTATTTTTACAACATTTTGCAGTTTTTCTTTGGAAAACACTCTTAAAATCAAAAGAAAGAGATCTATTTGTTGGTTAATTATAGACACCTATATTTTTTTAGCATCAAACTTTACTCAATTATAGAATTATACGAATTTGAATCTTGAGAATGTATTTTTATCGTATTAGGCATATTTTCGTTTGAAAACACACTGAAAAGCCGTATGAAGATCTTTGTTTGTAAGTTTTTCACTGACAATTCCATTTTTTTAGCCAAGCCTTGACCTCCCTAATTGAAGGATAAGAATTAGATCCAATTGAAAGTTTTGACATAGTATTTTTCATTTTGTCGATAGGAAACACAATGAAAAGCCATATTAAATTCTATATTTTTGAGTTTTTCACTGAAAATTCCATTTTCTTAGCCAAGCTTTGACCTCCATAATTGAAGGTTATAAATTGGTACAAAGGGAGCGTATTTTCATCGTATTTTGCTAATTTTCGTTGGAAAACAAAAAGAAAAGCCATATTAAGTTATATATTTGTGTGTTTTTCACTGTCACTAACATTTTTTTAGCCGATCTTTGACCTTCCTCATTGAAGTATAAGCCCTATAACCATGGAAATGTCTTTTCTTCGTATTTTGCGTATTTTCGTTGGAAAACAAACTTACCAGCCATATTAAGATATATAATTGTGAGATTTTCACTGACAATTCCATTTTTTTAGCAAATCTTTGTAATCCCTAATTGAAGGTTATGTATTAGTACAAAGGGAGCTTATTTTCATCGTATTTTGCGTATATTCGTTGGAATACAAACTGAAAAGCCATATAAAGTGATATATTCGTGAGATTATCTAGGTCAATTCCATTTTTTTAGCCAAGATTAGACATCACTCATAGAAGGATACGAAATAGAATCATGGGAACGTATTTTCATAGTATTTTTCTCATGTTAGTTGGAAAAAACACTCAAAAGCCATTTTAAGTGCTATTTTTGTGAGTTTTTCACTGACAATTCCATTTTTTTACCAAAACTTAACCTCCCTAATTGAAGGATATGAATTAGAACCATGGGAAAGTATTTTCATAGTATTTTGCGTATTTTCGTGTTAAAATAAACTGAAAAGCCATATTAAATTCTATTTTTTTGTTAATTTCTCTTTCATGTCCATTTTTTTAGCAACTATTTTAAATCCATCGTTTTAGAATATTAATTAGAACCATGGGACCATATTTGCATAGTATTTTACGTATTTTATTTTAAAATCACACTGAAAAGCCATATTAAGAGCTAAATTTTTGAGTTTTTCACTGACAATTCAATTTTTTTAGCCAAGCCTTGACCTCCCTAATTGAAGGATACGAATTAGAACCATGGGAACGTATTTTCATTGTATTTTGCGTATTCTAGTTGGAAAACACACTGAAAATCTCTATTAAGAGGCATATTTGAGAGTTTTTCAATGACACTTTCATTTTTTTTTAGCCTAGATTTGAACTCACTATTTTTGCATTTGAATGAGAACCTAGGATAATTATGTTCATCGTATTTTTCGTATTTTCGTTATAAAAAACAATGAAAAGCCATCTTAAAAGCTATATTTTTGAGTTTTTCACTGACAATTCTATTTTTTAGCCAAGCCTTGACCTCGCTATTTAAAGGATATGAGCTTGGTTAATGGTAACGTATTTTAAGTGTATTTTGCGTATTTTCGTTGGAAAAAACACTTAAAAGCCAAATTAATAGCTGTATTTTTTAGGTTTTCACTAACAATTCCATTTTTTAGCCAAGCCATGTCCTAAGACATTTAAGGATTTAACCTAGACTCAGGGAAACGTATTTTCATCGTATTTTGCATATTTTTGTTGGTAAAAACACTGAAAATCCATATGAAGAGCTATATTTGTGAGTTTTTTATTAAGAATTCCATTTTTTTAGCAACACCTTGGTCGTCAGAATTGAAGGTTATGTACTAGATCAAAGGGTGCGTTTTATCATCGTATTTTGCGTATTTTCGTTGGAAAACAAACTAAAAGGCCGTATTATGTTATATATCTTTGTATTTTTTACAGACAATTCCATTTTTTTAGCCAAGCCTTGGCCACCCTAATTGATAGAAACGAACTTGATCAATGGACACGTTTTTTCATCTTATTTTACGAATTTTCGTTGGGTTAAACAATGTAAATCCGCCTTCAGTTATCAATTTTTGTGTTTTTCAATTAGACTTACATTTTTTTACTCAAGCCTTGAACTCCCTAATTGAATGATATGAATTTGAACAATGGTAAATTATTCTAATATAATTATTCATAATGTCGTTTTAAAACAAAATGAAAAGCCATATTAAGATCTTTATTTGTGAGTTTTTCACTGACAATTCCATTTTTTTAGCCAAGCCTTGACCTCCCTAATTGAAGGATTGGAATTTGAACCATGGGAGCGATTTAACATCTTATTTTTCGTTTGTTCTTTTGAAAATCCAATGAAAAGCCATATTATATTATTTATTTTTGAGATTTTCAATTACATTTCCATTTTGTTTAGCAATTCTTTGTACTCCCTATTTGAAGTATATTTATTAGAACAATGGGTGAGTTTATAAATCTAATTTTGCGTATTTTCTTAGGAAACTCACTGAAAAGCCATATTAAGAGCTATTTTTTTTATTTTTTCACTGAACATACCATTTTTTTAGCCACTCTATGAAATCCATAATTGCAGTAAAATTTTTTGAATAAGTGGTAAGTATATTAATCGTATTTTGCGTATTTTCGTTTGAAAATAAACTGAAAAGCTATGTTAAGATCTTTAATTGTGAGTTTTTCACTGAAAATTCCATTTTTTTTAACAAAACTTTGACAAACAACATTGAAGAATATGAATTAGAACCTAGGTCACTAAATTTATTATAATTTGCGTTTTTACTTTTGAAAAAACAAATAAATGAATGATTAATAGATATATTTTTGAATTTTTCTCTGACAAGTTCATTTTTTTAGACAAGCCTTGACATTCCTAATCGAAGGATATGAATTATAACAAATGTACCGAATTTTAATAGTATATTGGGTTTTTTCGAGGGAGAAAACACAGAAAAGCCATATTAAGAGAATTATTTTTGAGTTTTTCACTGAAAATAAAATTTTATTAGACAATCCTTGACCTCCCTAATTGAAGAACTCGAATTAGAACCATGGGAATGTATTTTCATCGTATTTTGCATATTTTCGTATTAAAAAACTAAGAACGTCCTAATTAACTTCTTGTTCGGAGAAATTTTTACATACTCTTCCTTTTTTTTAGCATAGACGTGAACACCATGAGTGTAGGATTCTTACAAGAGCCATGAGAAACAACATAATTAGTATTTTGCGTTTGTGCGTATGTATTCAAACAGAAAATCAATATTAGGTGCTATATTTGTGAGTTTTCACTAACAATTTGATTTTTGACGGATATGAATTGATACGGATATGAATTGATATTGAAGGAATTTACTTTGAACCATGTGAACGTATTTTCATCGTTTTGGGGGTGTTTTCGTTGGTAAACACACAGAAATGCCATTTTAAGAGCTTTAATTGGGAGTTTTTCACTGTGAATCCCATTTGTTTAGCCAAGCTTTAACCACCCTCATTGAAGGATCTGAACTAGATCAATGGGAACGAATTTTCATCGTATTTTGCGTATTTTCGTTGGAAATAACACTTACAAGACACACTAAGATATATATTTGTGTTTTTTTAAATTTACATTCCATTTTTTTTAGCCAAGCATAGAACTCCCTAATTGTAGGATATGAATTAGAATCATGGGAACGTATTTTCATCGTATTTTGCATATTTTTGTTGGAAAACACACCGAAAAGCCATATTAAGAGCTATATTTGTGAGTTTTTCACTGACAATTCCATTTTTTTAGCCAAGCCTTGACCTCCCTAATTGAAGGATATGAATTAGAATCATTGGAACGTATTTTCATTGTATTTTGCATATTTTCGTTGGAAAACACACTGAAAAGCCATATTAAGAACTATTTTTGTGAGTTTTCACTAACAATTCCATTTTTTTAGGCAAACCTTGAACTCCCTAATTGAAGGATATGAATTTGAATCATAGGAATGTATTTTCATCGTATTTTGCGTATTTTCGTTGGAAAAAAAACTGAAAAGCCATATTAAGATCTATACTTGTTACTTTTTAACTGACAAATTCATTTGTTTAGCTAAGCCTTGACCTCCCTAATTGAAGGACATGAATTAGAATAATGGGAACGTATTTTCATCGTATTTTGCATATTTTCGTTGGAAAACCCACTGAAAAGCCATATTAAGAGCTATATTTGTCAGTGTTTCACTGACAATTCCATGACAATTCCTATATTTGTGAGTTTTTCACTGACAATTCCATTTTTTTTAGCCAAGTATTGACCTCGCTAATTGAAGCATAAGAATTGGAAACATGTTAATGTATTTTCATCGTATTTTGCATATTTTTGTTGAAAAACACACTGAATAGCCTTATTAAGAGCTATATTTGTCTTTTTTTCACTGGGATCTCCTTTTGTTTTGCCAAGCCTTGACCTCCCTAATTGAAGGATATGAATTAGAACCATGGGAACTTATTTTCATCGTATTTTCGTCGGAAAAAACACTGAAAAGCCATATTAAGAGCTATATTTGTGAGTTTTTCACTGAAAATTCCATTTTTTTAGCCAAGCCTTGATCTTTCTAATTGAAGGATATGAATTAGAACCATGGGAATATATGTTCATCGTATTTTGCCTATTTTTGAAGGAAAACACAATGACTATCCATCTGTATGGCTATAATTATTAGTTTTTTACTTACAATTCAATTTTTTAGCCGAGCCTTGACCTCCCTAACGGATGGATACGAATTAGATCCATGGGTACGTTTTTTCATCGTATTTTGGGTATTTTTGTTGGAAAACACACTGAGAAGCAATATTAAGAGCTATATCTGCGAGCTGTTTACGTTGAATTCCATTTTTTTTAGCCAAGCTTTGGAATTCCTAATTGAAAGGTATGAATAAATACCATGGGAACGTATTTTCAGAGTAGGAAGCGTATTTTCTTTTTTTGAAAAAAAACTGAAAAGCCATATTATGGGCTATGTTTGTGAGTTTTTCAATTACAATTTCATTTTTTTTTTCTTAGAAACTATTTGAACAACAAAATATAAGTGTTTGTTATTGTTCAATGTGAACTTTTACAATTCGTATTTTGAGTTAATACTAAGGAAAATACACTGAAAAGCCATATTATTATCTACTATAGTGTGTTTTTCAATGTGTCTTCAATTTGTTTAGCCAATCTTTGAACACACGCATGTAAAGATTCGAATTAGAACCATGGGAACGCATTTTCATCGTATTTTTCATATTTTAATTTTAAAAAACACTTAAAATCAATATTAACAGATATTTTCGCGTGTTTTTCCATGAAATTTTAATTTTCTTAGCCAAGCCCCCGTCTTGCGAAAGGAATGATATTAACTAGAACCCTGGAAACCTATTTTCATTGTATTTTGCGTATTTTCGTTGGAAAAAACACTGAAAAGCCATATTCAGAACTATTATTGTGAGTTTTTCAATGACAATTCGCTTTTTTTTAGACAAGCCTTGACCTCCATAATTGATGGATATTAATTAGAATCATGGGAACGTATTTTCATTGTATTTTGCATATTTTCGTTGGAAAACACACTGAAAAGCCATATTAAGAACTTTTTTTGTGAATTTTCACTAACAATTCCATTTTTTTAGCCAAGCCTTGACCCACCTAATTGAAGGATATGAATTAGAACCATAGGAACGTCTTTTCATCTTATTTTGCGTAATTTTGTTACAAAACACACTGAAAAGCCACATTAAGAGCTATATTTGTGAGTTTTTCAACTACAATTTCATATTTTTAGCCATGCCTTGACTACGCTGATTGAAGGATTTGAATTAGAATCATGGGAATGTATTTTCATCGTATTTTGCGTATTTTCGTATTAAAATACACTGAAAAGCCATATTAAGAGCTATATTTGTCAGTTTTTCACTGACAATTCCATTTTGTTAGACAAGCCTTGACCTCCCTACTCGAAGGATATAGATTAGAGTCACGAGACCATATGTGCATCGTATGTTTGGTATTTTCGTTTTAAAATACAAAGAAAAGCCAGATTAAGAGCTATATGTGTGAGTTTTCACTAACAATTTGATTTTTTTACCCAAGCCTTGACCTCCCTAATTGAAGGATATGAATTAGATTCATAGGAATGTATTTTCATAGTGTTTTGGGTATTATCGATGTAAAACACACTGAAAAGTCAGTTAATTAGCTTTATGCTTTAGTTTTTCACTTACTTTTACATTTTTTTAGCAAAGCTTTGACCTCCCTAATTGAAGGATATGAATTAGAACCCTGGGAACGTATTTTCATCGTATTTTTCATATTTTCGTTGGAAAAAACACTGAAAAGACATATTAAGATCTATATTTTTGATTTTATCAATTACAAATCCATTTTTTTAGCCAATACTTGAACTCACTTATTTAAGGATATTAATTAGAACCTTAGGAAAGTATTTTCATCGTATTTTGCGTATTTTCGTTGGAAAACACACTGAAAAGCCATATTAAGAGCTATATTTTTGAGTTTTTCACTGACCACTCCATTTTTTTAGCCATGCCTTGACCTCCCTAATTGAAGGATATGAATTAGAATCATGGGAACGTATTTTCATCGTATTTTGCATAATCTCGTTGGAAAACACACTGAAAAGCCATATTAAGAGGCATTTTTGTGAGTTTTTCACTGACAATTCCATTTTTTTAGCCAAGCGTTGTACTCCCTAATTGAAGTTTATGAATTAGTATCATGGGAACTTATTTTCATCGTATTTTACATATTTTTGTTGGAAAACACACTAAAAGGCCATATTAAGAGCAATATTTGTGAGTTTTTCACTGACAATTCAATTTTTTCGCCAAGCCTTGACTTCCCTAATTGAAGGATATGTATTAGATCCATGGGAACAAATTTTCATCTTTTTTTTCGCATTTTCTTTGGAAACAAAACTTAAAAGCCGTACTTAAAGGTATATGAGTTTGATTCATTTCGAAATCGCCATTTTTTAGGTTAACATTTAACTCCCAAAATGAAAGACTCGAATTTGAACCAGGGAAATGTATTTTAATCGTATTGTTAATATTTCCGTTGGTAAACAAACTGAAAAGCCATATGAAGAGCGATGTTTGTGAGTTTTTCACTGTGAATTCCAATTTTTTGCAAAGCTATGACCTCCCTAGTTGAAAGATATGAATTATAACCATGGTAACGTATTTTCATATAGTTTTGGATATTTTTTCTGTACAAAACACTAATAAGACATACTAAGTTCTATATCTGTGTGTATCTCTATGGCAAAAAAATTTTTTTAGCCCTGCTACGGACTACCTAAATTTAGGTAAAGTGTTAGTACAAATTGTAAGAAATTGCATAGAATTTTGCGATTATTCGTTTGAAAACAAAATGAAAATAAATATTAAGAGCTATTTTTGTAAGTTTTTCACTGACAATTCCATTTTTTTAGCCAAGCCTTGACCTCCCTAATTGAAGGATATGAATTAGAACCCTGGGAACGTATTTTCATCGTATTTTTCCTATTTTTGTGGGAAAAAAAACTGAAAAGACATACTAAGATCTTTATTTGTTAGTTTTTCACTGACAATTCCATTTTTTTAGCCAAGCCTTGAACCCCCTAATTGAAGGATATGAACTATATCCATGTGTAATTTAGATCAAAGTATTGGGCGTTTTTTCGTAGGAAAACATAATGAAAATCCATATTTAGTGCTATATCTTTGAGTTTTTCACTGTGTAGTCCATGTGCTTAGCCAAGCTATCAACTCCCGCATTGCAAGTTATGAATTAGATCCCTGGAGACGTATTCTCATCTGAGTTTGCGTATTTTCGTTGGAAAACACACTGAAAAGCCATATTAAGAGGCATTTTTGTGATTTTTTCAATGAAAATTCCCTTTTTTTTAGCCAAGCTTTGTCCTCCCTAATTGAAGGATATGAATTAGAACCATGGGAACGTATTTTCATCGTATTTTGCGTATTTTTGTTGGAAAACACACTAAAAGGCCATATTAAGAGCAATATTTGTGAGTTTTTCACTGACAATTCAATTTTTTCTCCAAGCCTTAACTTCCCTAATAGAAGGAAATGAATTTGATCCAGGGGAACGTATTTTCATCGTTTTGCTCGCCTTTTTGTTGGAAAAAAAACTTAACAGCAACATTAATATATATATGTTTGTTTTTCTTACCGACATTGCAATTTTTAAGGTATACTTTTTAATCCGTAAATGAAAGATACGAGTTTGAATCATAGAAATGTATTTTCATCGTATTGTGCATATTTCCGTTGGAAAACACACTGAAAAGCCGTATTAAGAGCTATTTTTGTGAGTTTTTCACTGAGAATTCAATTTTTTAGCCAAGCTTTGACCTCCCTAATTGAAAGATATGAATTAGAACCATGGGAACGTATTTTCATCGTATTTTGCCTATTTTCGTTGGAAAAAAAACTGAAAAGCCATATTAAGAGCTATATTTGTGAGTTTTTCACTGACAATTCAATTTTTTTAGCCAAACCTTGAACTCCCTAATTGAAAGATATGAATTAGAACCATGGGAACGTATTTTCATCGTATTTGGCGTATTTTCGTTGGAAAATACACTGAAAAGCCGTATTAAGATCTTTGTTTGTGAGTTTTTCACTGACAATTCCATTTTTTTAGCCAATCCTTAACATCCCTCACGTATGAATATTTAAGTGTACTCTGGGAACGTTTGTAAATAGTATTTTGCGTAATTTCGTTTGTATATACTCTGACTTAAGTTCTATATTTTTGAGATTTGCTCTGTCAAATCCATTTGCCTAGACAAGATTTGAAAACCAACCTGGACGTATGTGAATAAGTCTAATGGGAGCGTTTTAAATAATGATTTTTCATATTTTCGTTGGGAAACACAATGAAAATTGTCGTTTTGATATATAATCGTGAGCTCGTCACTTACAATTCCATTATTGGCGCCAACCTTTCACCACGCTAATTGAAGGTTATGAATTAGAACAATGTGAACGCATTTACATCGTATTTCGCGAAATTCCGATGGAAAAAACACTAAACAGCCATGATAAGATACATATTCTTTTTTATTACTCAGTCCCATCCATTTTTTTTAGCCAGACTATGCCAACGCAAATAGTTGACTATGAGTAGGTACAAAGTACAAGATATTACATAGTATTTTGCGTTGATTCGTAATAAAAAACTAAGTCATTCCATATTATTAGCTATATTTGTGAGTTTTTCTCTGACAATTCTATTTTTTTAGCCAAGCCTTGACCTCCCTAATTGAAGGATACGAATTAGAACCATGGGAACGTATTTTGATCGTATTTTTCATATTTTCTTTGGAAAAAACACTGAAAAGCCATATTAAGTGCTATATTTGTGAGTTTTTCACTGAGAATTCCATTTTTTTAGCCTAGCCTTGACCTCCCTAATTAAAGGAAGAGTTATAACCAGAGGAATTTATTTTTACCGTATTTTGCGTATTTTTGTTGGTAAACAATCTGAAAATACACTGTTAGATATATATGCGTTATATTTACAATTAAATTTCCTTTTTTTAGCCAATCATTGAACAGTCTGAAAAAATTTTATTAATTAGATCAGTGGTAGATTATTTTTATAATATTTTTCATTTTATCGTTGTAAAACCCACTAAAAAGCCACATTAAGAGATATATTTTTGATTTTTTCTAATTAAATTCCTTTTTGCTTCGCCCCGCCAGGGACTCACAACGTTATGGATATGTATTAATACCATGTGAAAGCTGTCTGACTGTATTTTGCGTAATTCCGTTGGCAAAAAATATGTAAGGCCAAATGAAGTGACATATTTTCGAAATTTTCTCTGTCAATAATATTTTTTAACCAAAACTTTACCTCACTCATTGATGGATATGAATGATAGAACCCTTGGAACGTATTTTAATATTATTTTTCGATTTGAATTATTAACAAAAAATGAAAAGCCATATTTTGTTCTATTGTTTGGAAAACTAATCCGTCTTTTCCATTGGTCTAGAATCTATTTGAAATCCCTAGTTCTTGAATATGCGATAGTACAAAGGGAAAGTATTTTCAGCTGGTTTTGTAAACTATAGTAGGAAAAAACACTAACAAGCAATATTAAGAGCTATCTTTTTGAGTTTTTGACTGAGAACTCAATTTTTTTAGCCAAGCCTTTACCTCACTAATTGAAGGATACGAATTAGAATCATGGGAACGTATTTTCATTGTATTTTGCGTATTTTCGTTGGGAAAAACACTGAAAAGCTACTTTAAGAGGCATTTCTGTGATTTTTTCACTTAGAATACTATTTTTTTTAGCCAAGATTTGACCTCGATAATGAAAGAATATGAATAAGAACCTTGGGAAAGTAATTTCATCGTATTTTGCGTATTTTAGTTGGAAAAAACACTAAAAAGCCATATTAAGAGCTATATTTGTGAGTTTTTCACTGACAATTCCATTTTTTTAGCCAAGCCTTGCCTTCCCTAATTGAAGGATATGTATTAGAATCATGGAAGCGTATTTTCATCATAGTTCTCATATTTTTTTTGAAAAAAAAAATAAACACCATCATTGATTGCTCTTTTGGCGTGTTTTTCAATTACAGTTCCATTTTTTTGGCTAGTCAATAATATCCCTAAAAGAGAGAAGCGAGACAGAGTCATGGGAAAGTATTTTTATCAGATTTTTCATATTTTCGTTGGAAAAAACACTTAACAGCCATATTAAGAGCTATATTGGTAAGTTTTTCACTTACAATTTTATTTTTTTAGCCATGCCTTGACCTCCCTACCAGGAGTTTACGTATTAGATCCAGGGGTAATTTTTGGTATCGTATTTTGCGTTCTTTCGTGAGAAAACGTTATGAAAAGTGAAATTAAAGTCTATATTTATGTGTATTTAACTGAGACGTAAATTTTTTAGCCAAAACTTGACCTCCCTAATTGAACGATTCGAATTAGAATCAGGGAAATATATGTTTATAATAGTGCTCGTATTTTCGTTGGAAACACACTGAACAGCCATATTATTAGCTATATGTGTGAGTTTTTCTCCGACAATTCAATTTTTTTAGCTAAGCCTTGACCTCCCTAATTGAAGGATACGAATTTGAATGATGGGAACGTATTTTCATTGTATTTTTCATATTTTCGTTGGAAAACACACTGAAAAGACATATTAAAAGCTTTATGTGACATTTTTTCACTTAGAACTCCATTTTTTTAGCCAAGCCCAGCACGCGCTTAGTGAAGGATATTAACGTGAGTCATGTGACTGTTTATTCATCGTATTTTGGATTTTTTCTTTTGAAAAAACACTAAAATGCCCTACTTAGAGATCTAGTTTTGATTTTTTCACCGTCACTTCAATTTTTTTTAAGCAACGCGTAAATTAAAGTACATGAATTTGAATCCTTGAAATTTATTTTCATCTTATTTTGCATATTTTCGTTGGAAAATAAACTGAAAAGTCATTCTAAGTGCTATATTTGTGAGTTTATCCAAGACAATTCCATTTTTTTAGCCAAGCCTTGAACTCCCTAATTGAAGGAAGAGTTTGAATCATGGGAATGTATTTTCACCGTATTTCTAGTATTGTCGTTGGAAAACACAAAGTCAAGTCATAGTATGTTACTAATTTGTGAGTTTTCACTTTGAATTCCCTTGGTTTATAATCGACTTGACCTTACAACGATTATGATACGGATTAGTACCATGTAAAATAAATTTCTTCGACTTTTGCATATTTTCGTTGAGAAAAACACTGTAAAGCCACATTAAGAGGCATATTTGTGAATTTTTAACTGTCAAATCCCATTGGTTTAGCCATGCTTTGGCCTCGCTAATTGTAAGAAACGAGAACGATCATTGTTTCAGTTGCATAAACTTTAATTGCGATAGTTAGTTGGCTAAAACACTGACCAGCCGTATTAAGAGATATATCTATGTGTTTTTCTCTGTCAAGTCCATTTTGTTTAGCCAAGCTTTGCCCTCCCTACTTGAAGATAATAAATAAGAACCATGGAAGCGTAATCGCATCGTATTTTGCGCATTTCCGTTGGAAAACACACTGAAATCACATATTAAGTGCTTTATCTGTGAGTTTTTTACTGTGACTTCCATTTGTTTAGACAAGCTTTGGACTCCCTCATTGAAAGGTATTAATTAGACCCTTTGAAACGAATTTGCAGAGTCGTTTGCGTATTTTCTTTTGAAAAAAAACTGAAAAGCCATATTAAGAGCTATATTTGTGAGTTTTTCACAGAAAATGCTATTTTTTTAGCAAAACCTTGAACTCCTTATTTGGGGGATTCGAATTTGAATCAGAAAAATATATTTTTATTGTAGTGCTCTTTTTTCATTTGGAAAACACACTGAACAGCTATATTATGAGCTATATTTATTTCTTTATTTCCGAGAATTCCATTTTTTTAGTTAACCATTCACCTCGCTAATTGAAGGATACGAAATAGAATCATGGGAACGCATTTTCATTGTATTTTGCATATTTTCGTTGGAAAACACACTCAAAAAACATGTTAAAAGCTATATGACTCGTTTTTTTACTTATCATTTAATTGCTTTAGCCTAGCCTTGACCTCGCTAATTAAAGTATATGAATGTGATTCCTGGAACCGGATTTTTACTGTATTGTGCAAATTGTCTTTGGTAAACACTCATAAAAACTCCATTTATAACTATATATGTGAGTTTATCACTAACATTTACCTTTTCTTAGCCAAGCCCTAATTGAAGGACACGAATTTGAACCTTTGAAATGTATTTTTATCATATTTTTGCGTATTTTCATTTGAAATAAAACTCAAAACTCCTACTATGTGCTATATTTGTGAATTTATCACATACAATTCTATTTTTTTAGCCAAGACTTGAACTCACTCATTCAAGGATAAGAGTGAGAATCATGGGTATGTATTTTAATCGTATTTTGCGTATTTTTTTTTGAAAAAACAATCAAAAGCCATATTAAGAGATATATTTGTTAGTTTTTCACTGAATATTCCATTTGTTTAGCCAATCCTTCACCTACCTAATTTAAGTATATGAATTAGAATCCTGGGAACGTATTTTCATCTTATTTTGCTTTTTTTCGTTGGAAAAAACAATGATAAGACAAATTAAGAGATGTAGTTGTGAGTTATTCACTGACAATTCCATTTTATTATCCAAGCCTTGACCTCCCTAATTGAAGAACTCGAATTAGAACCATGGGAACGTATTTTCATCGTATTTTGCGTATTTTCGTAGGAAAACACACTGAAAAGGCATATTAAGTGCTATAATTGCTTGTTTTTCAATGACACTTCCGTTTTTTTAGCCAAGCCTTGACCACGCAGATAGTAGTATTTTAATTTGAGCAAAGGGAAATTATATTAATCTTTTATTTCATATTTTATTTGTAAAACACACTGAAAATCCATATTAAGAGCTATATTTGTGAGTTTTCACTAACAATTTGATTTTTGACGGTTATGAATTGATACGGATATGAATTGATATTGAAGGATATGAAATAAAACCCTGAGAACGTATTTTCATATTATTTTACGTATTTCCGTATGAAAAAACACTGATAAGCAATATTTTATGGTTTATTAGTTTTTTTCTCAGTGTTATTTCCATTTTTTAGCCAAGCCTTGATCTTCCTAATTGTAGGATATGAATTTTAATAATGAGAACATATTTTCCTAGTATTTTGGGTTTTTTTATTATAAACAAAATGAAAAGCCATTTTAAGTGCTTTATGTTCTAATATAACAACATCAGGCCTATTTTTTTTAGCCAACACGTGGCACTGATCCATGATTGAAACGTAGTAAATCAATGGGGACTTATTTTCATCATTTGTCGCATGTTTTCGTTGTTAATCACACTGAAAAGCCATATTAAGAGCTACATTTGTCTGTTTTTCACTGAAAATTATATGTTTTAGCCAAACCTTGAACTCTCTAATTGAAGGATATGAATTAGCATCATGGAAACGTATTTTCATTGTATTTTGCATATTTTCGTTGGAAAAAACACTGAAAAGCCATATTAAGAGCTTTATTTGTGAGTTTTTCACTGAAAATTCCCTTGACCGAGCCAAGCTTTTACCTCCCTACTGGAAGGATATGAATGAGTACCATGGACGATAAGTTTCATCGTATTTTGCGTATTTTCGTTAGAAAACACACTGAAAAGCAATCTTTAGTGCAAAGTTATTGAGTTTTTCACTGTCCATTCCATAGTCTTATAACATCTTTGATATCTCTCATTAGAAAATATGAATTAGAACAATCGGGAACGTATTTTCATCATATTTTGCATATTTTCGTTGGAAAACCCACTGAAAAGCCATATAAAGAGCTATATTTGTCAGTGTTTCACTGACAATTCCATGACAATTCCTATATTTGTGAGTATTTCACTGACATTTCCATTTTTTTAGCCAAGCCTTGACCTCCCTAATAGTAGGAAATGAATTAGAATCCTTTGAACGTTGTTTGTACCTATTAGTTGTATAACACACTTAAAATCCATATTAATAGATATATTTTTGGTTTTTTTAGTGACAGCTCAATTTTTTTAGCCAAGCCTTGACCTCCCTAATTGAAGGATACGAATTAGAATCATTGAAACGTATTTTCATTGTATTTTGCATATTTTCGTCGGAAAACACACTGAAAAGCCATATTAAGTGCTATATTTATGAATTTTTCACTGACAAATCATTTTTTTTAGCCAAGCTTTGACCACCCTAATGGAAGGATATTAATTAGAACCCTGTAAACGTATGTTCTTATTTATTTTAATATGTTTTTTAGAAAACAAACTGTAAAGCCATATTAAGAGCTATAATCTTGTGTTATTTTATTTATAGTCCATTATCCTAGACAATATTTGCCCTCCCCAATGGTAATGAAGAGAATAATTCCCTGGACACATATATTCATCGTATTTTGCGTTTAGTCTTAGGAAATCTATATAAAAGGTAATATTTAGTTCTAATTTTGTGAATATTCCTCCGTCAATTCCCTATTTTTTCGAAAAACCATGCACACCCACATTGAAAGATATGAAATAGAACCTTTGGAACGTTTTTTCATAGTATTTTGCGTATTTTTTTTGGAAAAAACACTGAAAGGCCATATTATGAGCTATATTTGTGTGTTTTTCACTGAAAATTCCATTTTTTTCTTAGCCAAGCCTAGACCTCCCTAATTGATTGATATTAAATAGAACCATGGGAACGCATTTTCATCGTTTTTTGCTTATATTAGTTGGAAAAAAAACTGAAAATCCATTTTAAGTTATATCTTGGGGTTATTTTAACTTTCTATTCCATTTTTTTAGCCAAGCTTTGACCTCCCTAATGGAAGGATTCGAATTAGAATCATGGGAATGCATTTTCATCGTATTTTGCATATTTTCGTATTAAAACACACTGAAAAGCCATATTAAGAGCTATATTTGTGAGTTTTTCACTGACAATTTCATTTTTTAGCCAAGCTTTGACCTACCTAATGGAATTATATGATTTAGAACCCTGGGAATGTATTTTCATCGTATTTTGCGTATTTTCGTTGGAAAACACACTTAAAAGACCTTTATAGGGATGTCTCTGTGAGTTGTTCTCTTAGAATTCCATTTTTTTAGCAAATATTGAACCTTCCTATTTTTAGGATATGAATTCGAACCATGGGAACATATTTTCATCGTATTTTGCGTATTTTCGTTAGAAAAAACACTGAAAAGCCATATTAAGAGCTATATTTGTGAGTTTTTCTCTGAGAATCCCATTTTTTAGCCAAGCCTTAACCTCCCTAATTCAATTTTATGAATGAGATCCATTATAACGTATTTAAATAGTATTTTTCTTATTTTTGTTGGACCACAATCTGACACACAATATTCACAAATTTATTTGCGTATTTTTCACTGACAATTCCATTTTTTTTTGCCAAGCCTTGACCACCTTCATTGACAGACATTAATGTTTTCCCTTTTTACTATTTTTAAAATGATTTTGCGAAATTTCTTTGGAAAATACACTGATTTAGTTCTATATTTTTGAGTTTTTTACTGACTATTCCATTTGTTTAGACAAGCTTTGGCATCCCTAATTGAAGGAAATGAATTTGATCCCTGGGAAAGTATATTCATCATATTTTTCATATTTTCTTTGGGAAACAATATAAAAAGCCATGTTAAGTTATATATTTAATATTGTCTAAATGACAATTCTATTAAACTCACTATTTGAAGGCTTAGAATTTGAATCAGGGGACCGTATTTTCATCTTATTTTGCATATTTCCGTTGTAAAAAAAACTTAAATGAAATATTATGTTCTATATTTTTTATTTTTTATATTAATTTTACATTTTTTTAGCCAAGTTTTGAACCCCCTAATTGAAGGATATGAATTAGAATCATAGAAACGTGTTTTCAAGGTATTTAAAGTATTTTTGTTGGAAAAAACACTGAAAAGCAACATTAAGTTATTTTCGGTTGAGTTTTAAACTGTAATTTCCTTTTTTTAGCAAAGCTTTGAAATTACAACTGGTAAAGAATGAATTAAATCAATGGAACCGTTTTTTCATCTTAGTTGTTGAATTTTTGTTGACAAAAACACAGTAAAGCAATCTTCAGTGCTATGTTTGTGAGGTTTTCACTGACGATTACATTTTTTAGCCAAGCCTTGACCTCTCTAATTGAAGGATATGAATTAGAATCATGGGAACGTATTTTCATCAAATTTTGCGTATTTTCGTTGGAAAACACACTGAAAAGCCATATTAAGATCTATTTTTGTGAGTTTTCACTAACAATTCCATTTTTTAGACAAGCCTTGACCTAACTAATTGACGGATATGAATTAGAATCATGGGAATGTATTTTATCGTAATTTGCATATTTTGTTGGAAAACACACTGAAAAGCCATATTAAGAGCTATACTTGTGACTTTTTCACTGACAATTTCATTTTTTTAGCCCAGCCTTGACTTCTCTAATTGAAGGATATGAATTAGAATCATGGGAATGTATTTTCATCGTATTTTGGGTATTTTGGTTGGAAAACACACTGAAAAGCGACATTAAGTGCTATATGTGTGATTTTTTCACTGAAAATTCCATTTGTTTAGCCAAGCCTTGACCTCCCTAATTGAAGGATATGAATTAGAATAATGGAACGTATTTTCATCGTCTATTTCGTATTTTCGTTTGAAAGCACACTAAAAGGCCATATTGAGAGCTATATTTGTGTGTTTTTCACTGAAAATTACTTTTTTGTTATCCAAGCCTTGACCTTTCTAATTGAAGGATATGAATTAGAACCATGGGAATGTATTTTCATCGTATTTTGCACTGAAAATTACATTTTTTTAAGCCAAGCCTTGATCTCCCTAATTGAAGAGAACGATTTTGATCCATTGGTACACAATTTCATAGTATATTTGGAATTTTCGTTGGAAAACAATCTTCAAGGCCATTATAAGTGCTAATATTTTGAGTAATTAAAAGTATATTCCATTTTTTTAGCAAGGACAAAAAATCCATCGTTAACAAATATGAAATAGAATCATGGGAACGTATTCTCATCGTATTTTGCATATTTTCGTTTTAAAACACACTGAAAAAGCCATATAAAGAGCTATATTTGTGAGTTTTTCACTGACAATTCCAATTTTTTTTAGCCAAGCCTTGACCTCCCTAATTGATGGATATGAATTAGAATCATGGGAACGTATTTTTATCGTATTTTGCGTATTTTCGTTTCAAAATACACTCAAAAGCCATATTAAGAGTTATATTTGTGAGTTTATCACTGACAATTCCATTATTTCAGTCGATCATTGACCTCCCTAATTAAACAAAATGAGTTTGAATCAAGGTAACGTAATTTTTATAGTATATTGATACTTGGTGTTGGAAAAAAATCTAAAAAGAAACACTCAGAGCTATATTAGTTAGTTTTTTTTACTCAAAATTCCTTTTTAAAGCCAAGCCTTGACCTCCCTAATTGAAGGATACGAATTAGAATCATGGGAACGTATTTTCATCGTATTTTGCGTATTTTCGTAGAAAAAAACACTTAAAATCGAAATTAATTTATATATTTGTGAGTTTTTCACTGACAAGTCCCTATGTTTAGCACCTCTTAGGACTCCACCCTGTCAGGTTATGACCTTGTTCACGGTGTACGAAATTTAAGAGTATTTTGGGTATTATCTATGGATGTCACATTAAAAAGCCAAATGAATGTAGATTTTTGTGATTTTGAATATTAGTACACCATTTTTTTAGCCATGCTTTGGCCTTGCTAATTGAAGGATATGAATTAGAATCATCGAGAACGTATTTTCATCGTATTTTGCATATTTTCATTGGAAAACCCACTTAAAATCATATTAAGAGCTATATTTGTGAATTTTTCACTGACAATTCCATGACAATTCCTATATTTGTTTGGTTTTCACTGTCACATACATTTTTTTTTAGCAAAGCATAGAACTTCCGAAGTGAAGGATTCAGATTGGATCATTGTGAGATTATGAACCTCGTATTTTGCATAATTTCTAAGTATAACCCACAAAAAATCCCAAGTCTTGTATCTGTTATTTTGTTTTTCACTGAGACTTATATTTTTTTAGCTCGTCATTGAAAGAGCAGAATGAAGAATCCGGATTATAACCATGTGAACGCATTTTAATCTTATTTTGCATATTTTTGTTGAAAAACACACTAAAAAGCCATATTAAGAACTATTTTTGTGAGTTTTCACTAACAATTCAATTTTTTTAGCCAAGCCTTGACCCCCCTAATTGAAGGATATGAACTAGAACCATAGCAACCTATTTTCATCATAATTTAGGTATTTTAGTTTGAAAACACAATGAAAAGCCATATTAAGAGCTATATTTGTCACTTTTTCACTTACAATTCCATTTTTTTAGCCAAGCCCTGACTTTCCTAATTGAAGGATACGAATTAGAATAATCGGGAACGTATTTTCATCGTATTTTGCATATTTTTGTTGGAAAACCCACTGAAAAGCCATATTAAGAGCTTTATTTGTGAGTGTTTCACTGACAATTCCATGACAATTGCTATATTTTTGAGATTTTCTCGTTAAATTCCTTATGGTATCGAAATGATGAAGAAATCAACCTTGTAGGTAATGTAATAGAACCAGATGAAAGTATTTTCATTGTATTTTGAATATTTTTGTTGAAAAAATCAATGAAAAGCCTTATTAAGATCCAAATCCTTGAACAGGTCTAATACTAATCCATTTGTTTCGACATTATTAGAAATCCAGATTTGAAGGATATAAAAAAGAACATAGGGAAAGTATATGCCTCTTTTACTGCGTAAAAACTTATGAAAAAACACTTAATAGACATAATTATTGCTTTTTTTTATTTTTTCTATAGTTATATTACCTTTTGTCTAGCCAATATTTGACGATCCTAATTTAAGTATACGAATTAGAACCATGGGAACGTATTATAATCAGATTTGCGTGTTTTTGTTTGAAAATACACTGAAAAGCCATACTTATTTCGTTAATAGTTTGAATTTAACTTTCATTACCATTTTTTTAGAATAGACTTGACCACCCGATTTTAAGGATCTGAATTGGGACCAAGTGAATGTTTTTTCATCGTATTTTGCGTATTTTTGTTGAAAAAACACTGAAAAGCCATATTAAGAGCTATACTTTTGAGTTTTTTACTGAGAATTCAATTTTTTCAGCCAAGCCTTGACCTCTCTAATTGAAGGATACGAATTAGAACCATGGGATCGTATTTTCATCGTTTTTTTCATATTTTCGTTGGAAAATACACTGAAATTCGATATTAATAGCTATATGTGTTATTTTTTCTCTGACAAATACTTTTGTTTTAGCCAAGCCTTGACCTCCCTAATTGAAAGATATGAATTAGAATCATGTGATATAATAGACTACTTTATTTTCAATTTTTCTTGGGAAAAAACACTTAAAATCCATATTAAGTGCAGTATTTGTGAGTTTTTTACTGTCAATTCCCTTTTTTTAGCCAAGCTATCGCCATCCTAAATAAAGAGTATGCATTAATACCATGGAAGGGAAACTACAGCTTATATTCATTGTAAAAAAAACTGAAAAGACAATTAAACTGATATTTTTGTAATTTTTTCACTATCAATTACTTTTTTTTAGCCAAGTATTGAACTCCCTAATTGTAATATACAAACTAGATCAAGGAGTGCGTATTTTCCGCATTTTTCTAGAATTTTTGTTGGACAAAAAGCTGAAAAGTAACATTATGAGTTACATTTTCCTGTTTATCACTATCAAATACATTTTTTTTAGCCTAGACTAGACAACTCGGATTAAAAGACGAGTTAGAATCTTAGGAACGTATTTTCATTGCATTTTGCATATTTTCGTTGGAAAACAGACTGAAAAGCCATATGAAGATCTTAATTTGTGAGTTTTTCACTGACAATTCCATTTTTTTAGCCAAGCCTTGACCTCCCTAATTTAAGGATACGAATTATAACCATGTGAACGTATTTTCATCGTATTTTGCATATTTACGTTGTAAAAAACACTGAAAAGCAATATTATGTGGTATTTTTGTTATTTTTTATCTTAAATTTCCTTTTTTTTAGCCAAGCCTTGACCTCCCTAATTGAAGGATATTAATTAGAATCATGGTAACGTATTTTCATATTAGTTTTCGTATTTTTTTTGGAAAAATCAATGAAAAGCCATATTAAGAGCTATATTTGTGAGTTTTTTTAATGACAATTCCATTTTTTAGCCAAGCCTTGACCTCCCTAATTGAAGGATATGAATTAGATTCATGGGAACGTGTTTCCATCGTATTTTTAATATTTTCCTTGGAAACACACTGAAAAGCCATGATCAGAGCTATATGAGTTTTTTTTTTAATTTAAATTACATTTTTTTAGCCAAACCTTGACCTCCCTAATTGAAGGACACGAATTAGAATCATGGGAATGCATTTTCATCGTATTTTGCATATTTTCGTTTTAAAACACACTGAAAAAGCCATATAAAGAGCTATATTTGTGAGTTTTTCACTGCCAATTCCATTTTTTTTTAGCCAAGCCTTAAACGCCCTAATTGAAGGATACGAATTTTAGCCATGGGACAGATTTTTTTTATTTTATTGCATATTTTTGATTGAAAAAACTCTCCAAATCCATATTCACAGTACACGTAGAGAGTAGTTTACTGACAATATCATTTTTTTTAGCCAAGCCATGACCTCACTAATTGAAGGACACGAATGAGAATCATGGGAACGTAATTTTCACCGTATATTGCATATTTTCGTAGGAAAACGCACAGAAAAGCCATATCAAGAGCTACATTTGTGAGTATTTCACTGACCATTCCATTTTTTAGCCAATCCTTTACAGCCCTAATTAAACAATACAAATTGGAACAATGGGTACGTATTTTCTTAGTATTTTGCGTATTTTCGTTAGAAAAAACTCTGAAAAGCCATATTAAGAGCTATTTTTGTGAGTTTTCACTAACAATTCCATTTTTTTAGCCACGCCTTGACCTCCCTAATTGACGGATATGAATTATAACCCTTGTAACCAATTTTAATCTTAAATTTCGTTTTTTCTTTGGAAAAAACACTGCCATTCCATATTTTGATCTTTAATTTCGATATTTTCACTTTAAATTCCCTTTTTTTTCGACAAGCCTTGAACACCCTAATTGTAGGTAAAGTAATAGTACCTTGTGAACTATTTAAAAAATTATATTGCTTATTTTCGTAGGAAAACACACTAACAAGCAACCTTAAGATCAAGATTTGTTTTATGTTCACTAAAATGTCCTTTTGTTTAGAGAGGAATTGTACTACCTTCTATAAGAATACGAATGAAATCCATGGTAACATATTTTCATCATATTTTGCATATTTTCGTTGTAAAACACACTGAAAAGCCATATTAAGAACTATTTTTGTGAGTTTTCACTGACAATTCAAATTTTTAGACAAGCCTTGACCCCCCTAATTGAAGGATATTAATTAGAATCATGGGAACGTATTTTCATCGTATTTTGCGTATTTTCATTGGAAAAAACACTGAAAAGCCATATTAAGAGCTATATTTGTGACTTTTTCACTTACAATTCCATTTTTTAGCCAAGCCTTGACTTCCCTAAGTGAAGGATATGAATTAGAACCATCGGGAACGTATTTTCATCGTATTTTGCGTATGTTCGTTGGAAAACCCACTGAAAAGCCATATTAAGAGCTATATTTGTGAGTTTTTCACTGACAATTCCATGACAATTGATATAATTGTTTTTATTTAACTTTATATACCATTTTCTTAGCAAATCTATGTAATCAAAAATTGAAGTATATGAATTAGAGCAATGGGTGCGTATTTAAATCGTATTTTGGATTTTTTCGAAGGAAAACAAAATGAAAAGCCATATTAAATTAGATATTTTGGAGTTGTTCACTTTCAAGTCCATTGGCTTAGACTAGCCAAGTCAGACCAAATTGTAGGAAAGGTATTAGTACCAAGTGTAAGTATTTTCTTAGTATTCTTAGTATTGTCGTATGAAAAAACACTTATTAGCCAAATTACGACATATATACGTCTGTTTTTTATTTACTATTCCATTTGTTTAGCCACGCTGTCACTTCCATCAGTGAAGGATATGAATTAGAATCATTGAAACGTATTTTCATCGTATTTTGCGTATTTTCGTCGGAAAACACACTCAAAAGCCATCATAAGTGATTTATAGAGTATTACTTCACTGACTTATCCTTTTTTAAGCCCCTTTTTGTCCTCCCGACTTGAAGGAAATGAATTAAAACCTGGGATACGCATTTTCATCGTATTTTGCGAATTCTTGTTAGACAAAACACTGTCAAGCACTATTAAGTGATCTATTATTTAGATTTTCACTGACACTTCAATTTTTTAGCACAGATTAGTTCTCCAGTCATGCTGGTTGGTAATTAGATCATTGTGTTCGCTTCTTCATCGTTTTTTGGGATTAGTCGTTGGAAAACTCTAAGAAAATCCATATTAAGAGATATTTCTGTGTGTTGTTCAAAGACACTTCCATATGTTTAAACAATCTTCGGACTCCTTCATTGAAAGGTATGTTTAAGTTCCTTTTACACATAATTACAGCTGATGTAGCGTATTTTTGTTGGAAATCAAACTGGAAGGCCATATTATTAAATATAAGTTTTTCTTATTCAATTACAATTTCATTTTTTTTTTCTTAGAAAATATTATAAAACCAAAAATGAAGGATTTGAAAATGAACATAGTGAAAGAAAAATACTAGTATTTTTCGTATTTTCCTAGTAAAAAAAACTGAAAAGACATATTATTTTATAGATTTTTTAGATTTTAAATTTATATTCCATTTTTTTAGCCAAGCTTTGACCACACTAATTGAAGGACTCGAATTAGAATCATGGGAATGCATTTTCATCGTATTTTGCATATTTTCATATTAAAACACACTGAAAAGCCATATTAAGAGCTATATTGGTGTGTTTTTCACTGACAATTCCATTTTTTTAGCCAATCTTTCTCCTTGCTAATTAACTGAACTGAACTAGATCCCTGGGAACGCTTGTTCATCGTATTTTGCGTAATTTCGTTGGAAAAAACACTGAAAATCCAAATTAAGTTCTATATTCGTGAGTTTTTTACTGACAATTCCATTTGCTTAGCCAAGCTTTGGCCTCGCTAATTGAAGGATATGAACTAGATCCCTGGGAGCGTTTTCTCATCGTATTTTGGGTATTTTCGTTGGAAAACACAATGAAAAGCCATATTAAGAGCTATATTTGTGAGTTTTTCTCTGTCACTTACTTTTGTTTAGCAGAGCCTTCAAAATCCTAATTGAATGATATTAATTAGATCAATGGAAACATATTTTCATCGTATTGTGCAAAGTTACTTTCGAAATCAAAATGCAATGAATTATAACGATATATATTATTGAGTTTATCACTGAAAATTCCTTTTTTTTAGCCAAGCCTTGACATCCCTAATTGAAGGATATAAATTAGAATCATGGGAACGTATTTTCATCATATTTTGCATATTTTCGTTGGAAAACACACTGAAAAGCCATATTAAGAACTATTTTTGTGAGTTTTCACTAACAATTCCAATTTTTAGACAAGCCTTGACCTCCCTAATTGACGGATATGAATTAGAATCATTGGAATGTATTTTCATCTTATTTTGCATATTTTCGTTGGAAAACACACTGAAAAGCCATATTAAGAGCTATATTTGTGAATTTTTCACTGACAATTTCATTTTTTTAGCCCAGCCGAGACCTCCCTAATTGAAGGACATGAATTAGAATCATCGGGAACGAATTTTCATCGTATTTTGCATATGTTCGTTGGAAAACCCACTGAAAAGCCATATTAAGAGCTATATTTGTCAGTTTTTCACTGACAATTCCATGACAATTCCTATATTTGTGAGTTTTTAACTGATAATTCAATTTTTCTAGCAAAGCTTTTAACTAACTAATTGAAGGATATGTATCAGAATCATGTTAAATTTTTCTAATCGTATTTTGCGTAATTACGTAGGATAACACTACTAAAATCCATAATAATTTATAGTATTTTGAGAAGTACACTTTCATTTCCATTTGTTTAGCAAAGCTTAGGACTCCCTAATTGAAAGATATATATAAGTACAATGTGTACGTATATGCATCTTATTTTTCGTCTTTTCGTTGGAAAACACACTGAAAAGCCATATTAAGTGATATATCTGTGTGTTGCTCACTGACAATTCCTTATGTTTCGCCAAGCCTTGACCTCCATCATTAAAGAGTACGAATTTGAATCATTGGAACGTATATTTATCAAATTTTGCGTAATTTCTTTGGAAAACAAACTGAAAAGCCATACTAAGTGATCTATTTGTGAGTTTTTCACAGTAAATTCCTTTTTTAAGCCAAGCTTTGACCTCACTTCTTATATTTTTTGACTGAGAAACATGTAATAGTATTTTCATCTTATGGTGTATTTTTTCGTTAGACAACACACAGAAAAGCCATCTTTATAGCTATATTTTTTGTTTTGTAACTGAAAATTAAATTTTTTTAGCCAAGCCTTGACCTCCCTAATTTAAGGATATGAATTAGATCCATAGTATCGTATTTTCATTTGATTTTCGGTATTTTTGTTGGAAAACAATATTATTTGTCTGCTTATGGTTTATATTTGCATAAAGGTCACTTACAAGTCCCTTTGTTGATCACACCTGGGACATCCCTCATTGTGACATATGAATAAGAGCCTTTTGAAAATATTTTCATCTTCGTTTGCGTTTTTTTTTGGAAATCAAACTGAAAAGCCACATTATGAGCTATATGTGTGAGTTATTCACTGACAATTCCATTTTTTTCTTAGCCAAGCCTTCACCTCCAAAATTGAAGGATATTAAATAAAATCATGGAAACGTATTTTCATCGTATTTTGTTTATAATCGAAGTAAAACACACTGAAAAGCCATATTAATAGCTATATTTGTTATTTTTTCAATGTAATTACCATTTTTTTAGCAAAGCTTTGACCTCCCTCATTGAAGGATTTGAATTAGAACCATGGGAACGCATTTTCATCGTATTTTGCATATTTTCATATTAAAACACACTGAAAAGGCATATTAAGAGCTATATTTGCGAGTTTTTCCCTGACAATTCCATTTGTTTAGCCAAGCCTTGGCCTTGCTAATTGAAGGATATGAATTAGAACCATGGGAAGTTATTTTCTTCGTATTTTGCGATTTTTCGTTGGATAAAAAAATGAAAAGACATATTAAAATAAATACTCGTGATTTTTCACCCGGCAATTTGATTTTCTAGAACAGCCTTGTAGTACCAAATAGAAGGATATGTCTTTGAACCATGGGAACGTATTTTGATCGTATTTTGCGTATTTTCGTTGTAAAAAACACTGAAAATCCATATTAAGAGCTATATTTGTGATTTTTTGACAGACAATTACCTTTTTTTTGCCAAGCTTTGACCTCCTTAATTGAAGGATATGAATTAGAATCATGGAAACGTGTTTTCATTGTATTTTGCATATTTTTGTTGGAAAACACACTGAAAAGCCATATTAAGAACTATTTTTGTGAGTTTTCACTCACAATTCCATTTTTTTAGCCAAGCCTTGACCTACCTAATTGAAGGATATGAATTAGAATCATGGGAATATATTTTCATCGTATTTTGCTTACGTTCGTAAACACACTGAAAAGCCATATTAAGAGCTATATTTGTGACTTTTTCACTGACAATTCCATTATTTTAGCCAAGCTTTCACCTCCCTAATTGAAGGACTCGAATTAGAATCATGGGAATGCATTTTCATCGTATTTTGCATATTTTCGTATTAAAACACACTGAAAAGCCATATTAAGAGCTATATTTGTGAGTTTTTCACTGACACTTCCATTTTTTTAACCAAGCCTTGACCTCCCTAATTGAAGGATATGAATTAGAATCATGGGAACGTATTTTCATCGTATTTTGCGTATTTTCGTTGTAAAGCACACTGAAAAGCATAATAAGAGCTATTTTTGTGATTTTTCACTAACAATTTGATTTTTTTAGCCAAGCCTTGACCTCCCTAATCGACGGATATGAATTAGAATCATGGGAACGTATTTTCATCATATTTTGGGTATTTTCGTTGGAAAATACACTGAAAAGCCATATTAAGAGCTATATTTGTGACTTTTTCACTGACAATTTCATTTTTTTAGCCAAGCCCTGACCTCCCTAATTGAAGGACACGAATTAGAATCATCGGGAACGTATTTTCATCGTATTTTGCATATTTTCGTTGGAAAACCCACTGAAAAGCCATATTAAGAGCTATATTTGTCAGTTTTTCACTGAAAATTCCATGACAATTCCTATATTTTTGAGTTTTTCACTGACAAGTCCATTTTTTTCTAGCCATTACATTTAAGCAATACTGGATTTTTTATAAATGGAACCATGTGTAATCGATTTAAGCGTTTTTTGCGTAATTTCGTTATAAAATAAAATGAAAAAGCCATATTAAGAGCTATATTTGTGATTTTTTCACTGACAATTCCATTTTTTTTAGCCAAGCCTTGACCTCCCTAATTGATGGATATGAATTAAAACCATGGTAACGTATTTTCATCGTATTTTGAATCTTTTCTTTGTAAAACACACTTAAAAGCAATATTAAGATCTTTATATGTTATTTTTAGATTGAAAATTAAATTTTTTAGCCAATCCTTGACCTCTCTAATTGAAGTATACAAGGTTTAACCATGTGAATGTATTTTCATCGTATTGTGAATATTTCCGTTGGAAAAAACACTGAAAAGCCATATTAAGAGCTATATTTGTGAGTTTTTCACTGACAATTCCATTTTTTTCGCCTATCCTTGACCTCACTCATTGAATTATACGAAATATATTCATGAAAAATTAAATTCATCGTCATTAGCGTATATTCGTTTTAAAACACACAAAAAAGACGTATTAAGAGCTCTATTTGTGATTTTTTCACTGACAATTCCATTTTTTTAGCCAAGCTTTGACCTCCCTATTTGAAGGACACGAATTAGAATCATCAAGAACGTATTTTCATCGTATTTTGCATATTTTCGTTGGAAAACCCATTGAAAAGTCATATTAAGAGCTATATTTGTGAGTTTTTCACTGACAATTCCATGACAATTCCTATATTTGTGATTTTTACACTGACAAATCAATTTTTTTTGCCGTGACTTGAAAAAAAAAAGTGAGGTATATTAATAAGAATCATGGGAACGTATTTTCATCGTATTTTGCATATTTTCGTTTGAAAAAACACTGAAAAGCCATATTAAGAGCTATATTTGTGAGTTTTTCGCTAACAATTTGATTTTTTTTAGCCAAGCCTTGACCTCCCTAATTGAAGGACACGAATTAGAATCATCGGGAACGTATTTTCATCGTATTTTGCATATTTTCGTTGGAAAACCCACTGAAAAGCCATATTAAGAGCTATATTTGTCAGTTTTTCACTGACAATTCCATGACAATTCCTATATTTGTGCCTCCCGACTTGAAGGATCTGCGTAAGAACCATGGGAACAGCTTTTCATAGTTTTTTGGGTATTTTCGTTTTAAAACACACTGAAAAGCCTTATTAAGAGCTATATTTGTTAGTTTTTCACTGACAATTTCATTTTTTTTTAGCCAAGCCTTGACCTCCCTCATTGAAGGATATGAATTAGAATAATGGGAACGTATTTTCATCGTATTTTGCATATTTTCGTTGGATAACACACTGAAAAGCCATATTAAGAGCTATATTTGTCAGTTTTTTACTGACAATTCCATGACAATTCCTATATTTGTGAGTTTTTCACTGAAAATTCAATTTTTTTTTAGCAAATCCTTGACCTCGCTAATTGAAGGATATGAATTAGAACCATGGGAACATATTTTCATCGTATTTTGCATATTTTCGTTGTAAAACACACTGAAAAAGCCATATTAAGAGCTATATTTGTGAGTTTTTCACTGACAATTCCATTTTTTTTTAGCCAAGCCTTGACCTCCTTAATTGAAGGATATGAATTAGATTCATGTGAACGTATTTTCTTCGTATTTTGAGTATTTATGTTGAAAAACAGACTGAAAAGACATTTTAAGTGATATATTGGTCAGTTTTTCACTGACTATTCCATTTTTTAGCAAAGCCTTGACCTCCCTAATTGAAGGACACGAATTAGAATCATCAAGAACGTATTTTCATCGTATTTTGCATATTTTCGTTGGAAAACACACTGAAAAGACATATTAAGAGCTATATTTGTGAGTTTTTCACTGACAATTCAATGACAATTCCTATATTTGTGAGCTTTTCCCTGACAATTACATTTTTTTTGCCAGTCATTGACCTCGCTAATAGAAGGTGCCGAATTGAATTCTTGGAAAGATATTTTAATCGGATTTTATGAATATTTTCGTCAGAAAACACACTGAAAAGATATACTAAGAGCTATATTTGTGAGTTTTTCACTGACAATTTCATTTTTTTTAGCCAAGCCTTGACCTCCCTAATTGAAGGAAATGAATTAGAATCATCGGGAACGTATTTTCATCGTATTTTGCGTATTTTCGTTTGAAAACCCACTGAAAAGCCATATTAAGAGCTATATTTGTCAGTTTTTCACTGACAATTCCATGACATTTCCTATATTTGTGAGTTTTTTCACTGTAAATTGCATTTTTTTTTAGCCAAGCTCTGACCTCCCTAATTTATGGAATTGAATTAACATCATGGGAGCGCATTATCATCGTATTTGCGTTGTGACGTAGGAAAATAAACTGAAAAGCATTATTAAGTGAAAATATATAGAGATATTAAATTTCTAATCCATTTTTTTTAGCAAAGCCATGAAATCCATTATTGTAGGTATCGTAATTGTACAATGGGTACGTTTTTACTTCTATAAATGCGTTTTATCTCAGGAAAAAACACTGAATGTAAATAGTAAGAGCTTTATCTGATAGTTTTTAACTTACGATTCAATTTTTTAGCCAAGCCTTGACCTCCCTAATTGAAGGATACGAGTTTGAATCATGGAAACGTATTTTCATCGTATTTTGCGTATTTTCGTTGGAAAAAACACTTAAAAGCCATATTAAGAGCTATATTTGTGAGTTTTTCACTGACAATTCACTTTTTTTAGCCAAGCCTTGACCTCCCTAATTGACGGATATGAACTAGAATCATGGCAACCTATTTTCATCGTATTTTGCATATTTTAGTTGGAAAAAACACTGAAAAGCCATATTAAGAGCTATATTTGTGAGTTTTTCACTGACAATTCCCTTTGTTTAGCCAAGCCATGACCTTCCTATTTGAAGGACACGAATTAGAATCATCGAGAACGTATTTTCATCGTATTTTGCATATTTTCGTTGGAAAACCCATTGAAAAGTCATATTAAGAGCTATATTTGTGAGTTTTTCACTGACAATTCAATGACAATTCCTATATTTGTGAGTTTTTCACTGACAATTCCATTTTTTTTACCCAAGACTTGACCTCCCTAATTGAAAGATATGAATTATAACCATGGGAATGTATTTTCATCGTATTTTGCATATTTTTGTAAACACACTGAAAAGCGATATTAAGAGCTATATTTGTGACTTTTTCACTGACAATTTCATTTTTTTAGCCAAGCCATGACCTCCCTAATTGAAGGACACGAATTAGAATAATCGGGAACGTATTTTCATCGTATTTTGCATATTTTCGTTGGAAAACACACTTAAAAGCCATATTAAGAGCTATATTTGTGAATGTTTCACTGAAAATTCCATGACATTTGACATACTTTTGTTATTGCCAATTAAACTTCCATTTTTTTAGCCAAGCTTTGACATCTCTCATCGAAGGTTTGGAGAGTATTCCATGGACAAGCATTCGTATTTTGCGTAAATACGTTGGAAAAAACACAGTCAATACATCTTAAGAGCTATATTTGTGAGATTATAAAATTCAATTCCATTTTTTTAGCAACGCTTTGAACTTCCTAATTTTAAGATATGAATTAGAACCATGGAAACGTATTTTTATCATATTTTGCGTATTATCGTAGGAAAAAACACTGAAAAGATATATTGAGTGATATATGTGTTAGTTTCTAAATGACAAATAATTCTTTAAAGCCAAACCTCGACCTCCCTAATTGAATGATATTAATGAGAATCATAGGAACGTATTTTCATCGTTTTTTGCGTATTTTTTTTGGAAAACACACTGAAAAGTCATATTAAGAGCTATATTTGTGAGTTTTCACTAACAATTCCATTTTTTTAGCCAAAACTTGACCTCCCTAATTGACAGATATGAAATAGAATCATGGAAACATATTTTCATCGTATTTTGCGTAATTTCGTTTGAAAACACAATGAAAAGCCATATTAAGAGCTGTATCTGTGAGTTTTTCACTGACAATTCCATGACAATTCCTATATTTGTGAGTTTTTCACTGACAATTACATTTTTTTTAGCCAAGCCTTAACCTCCCTAATTGACGGATATGAATTAGAACCATGGGAATGTATTTTCATCGTATTTTGCGTATTTTTGTAAACACACTGAAAAGCCATATTCAGAGCTATATTTGTGACTTTTTCACTGACAATTTCATTTTTTTAGCCAAGCCTTGACCTCCCTAATTGAAGGACACGAATTAGAATCATCGGGAACGTATTTTCATCGTATTTTGCATATTTTCGTTGGAAAACCCACTGAAAAGCCATATTAAGAGCTATATTTGTGAGTTTTTCACTGACAATTCCATGACAATAGCTATATGTTTGAGTTTTTCACTTTAAATTCCATTTTTTTAGCTAAGCTTTGACCTTCCTACTGGAAAGATATGAATTAAAATCACGGACACGTTTTTTCATCGTATTTTGCGTATTTTCGATGGAAAACACACTGAAAAGCCATATTAAGTGATATATTTTTGAGTTTTTCACTGACAAAACCATTTTCTTATAAAAGACTTTTAAACCCTAATTGAGGGATTTGAATTAGAACCACTTGACTTTTTATTCATATTATTTTGCGTATTTTCGTTGGAAAAAACACTGTCATGCCTTATTAAGATATATATTTGTGTGATTTACACGTTCATTTCCATGGGCTTAGACAATCTTTGAACTCCTTAATTGAAGGATATGAATTAGAACCCTGGGAACATATTTTCATCGTATTTTGCGTATTTTTGTCGGAAAAAACACTGAAAAGCCATATTAAGAGCTATATTTGTGAGTTTTTCACTGACAATTCCATTTTTTAGCCTAGCATTGACCTCCCTAATTGAAGGATACGAATTAGAATCATGTGAACGTATTTGCATAGTATTGCTCGTTTTCTTGGTAGAAAACACACTGACAGGCCATATTATTAGATATAATGTTGAGTTTTTCAATGTCAATTCAATTTTTTTAGCCAAGCTTTGACCTTGCTAATTGAAGGATATGAACTTAATCCTTGGAAGATTATTTTCATCGTATTTTGCGTATTTTTGATGGAAAAAACACTAAAAAGACATATTAAAAGCAGCGATTTTGTGTTTCTTACTGACAATTTCATTTTTTTAGCCCAGCTTTGGTCACCCTCCTTGAAAGATGTGTATAAATATATTGGAAACGAATTTTCATAGTAGTTTTCGTAAATTCGTTGGAAAACAAGCAGAAAAGCCAGATTAATAGCTATATTTGTGAGTTTTTACTGACCAATCGATTTTTTTTTAGCCAAGCCTTGACCTCCCTCATTGAACGATACGGATTAGAATCATGTGAACGCATTTTCATCTTATTTTGCATATTTTATTTGGATAAAAAACTTAAAATCAATTTTAAGTGCTATTTGGGTGTGTTTACCACAGTATCTTCCATTTCTTTAGCAATTAATAGACCTTACTTAGGGACACATACGTACTATTACCCTGGGAACTTATTTTACTCATATTTTTCATATTTTCGTTGGGAAACACACTGAAAAGCCATATTAAGATCTATATTTGTTTGTTTTTTACTGACAACTCCATTTTTTTAGCCAAGCTTTGACCTCCCAATTTGAAGGATATGAATTAGAACCATGGGAAGGTATTTTCATCGTAATTTACATATTTCAGTTGAAAATACACTTAACAGCCATATTAAGAGATATATTTGTGATTTTTTAACTGAAAATTCCTTTTTTTTAGCCAAGCCTTGACCTCCCTAATTGAAGGATATGAATTAGAACCATGTAAAATTATTTTAATCGGTTTGTGGGTTTTTTCGTTTTTAAACAATCTGAAAAGCCATAATTATAGATTTTATATTTATTTTTTCTCTTTCTTATCCATTTTTTTAGCCAAGCATTGAAATTGATTAGAGAAAGATATGAATTAGAACCATAGGCGCATTTTTTAATTGAATTTTGCGTTTTTTTTTTTGAAAACACACTGAAAAGCCATATTAAGAGCTTAATTTGTGAGTTTTTCACTGACAACTCCATTGTTTTAGGCAAGCCTTGACCTCCCTAATTGAAGGATACGAATTATAACCATGGGAACGTACTTTCATAGTATTTTGCGTATTTTCGTTGGAAATAACAATGAAATGGAACTTTTTGAGCTTTATTTGTGAGTTTTTCACTTAATTTTCCATTGGTTAGGATATCCTTGTCATCACTTATCGATGTTTGTTTATTAATATCATTGAATCGTATTTTAATCGTATTGTGCGTATTTTCGTTGAAAAACACACTGAAAAGCAATATTAAGAGATATATTTGTTAGTTTTTAACTGACATTTCACTTTTTTAGCCAAGCCTTGACTTCTCTAATTCAAAAATAAGAACTAGATTCAACGAAAAGTATTTTCATCTCATTTTTGATATTTTCTTTATAAAATACAATGAAAAGTCCTAATAAGAGCTATATTTGTGAGTTTTTCACTGACAATTCCATTTTTTTTAGCTAAGTATTTAGCTCCCTAATTGAAGAATATGAATAAGAATCATGAGAACGTATTTTTATCGAATTTTGCATATTTTCGTTGGAAAAAAAACACTGAAAAGCCATATTAAGAACTATTTTTGTGAGTTTTCACTGACAATTCCATTTTTTTAGACAAGCCTTGACCTACCTAATTGAAGGATATGAATTAGAACCATGGGAACGTATTTTCATCGTAATTTTCATATTTTCGTTGGAAAACACACTGAAAAGTCATATTATGAGCTATACTTGTGAGTTTTTCACTGACAATTTCATTTTTTTAGCCAAGCCTTGACTTCTCTAATTGAAGTAGATTATTAAGAACCATTGTAATAATTAATAATATTTAATTGCAATTATACTTTTGAAAAAACAACGAATAGAAACATATTGTTCTATTATGGTGAGTATGTCTCTTACAGTTCAATTTGTTTAGCATAGCCATGACCTCCCTAATTCAAAGATATGAAATAAAATCATGGGAACGTATTTTCATCATATTTTGCGTATTTTCGTTGGAAAGCACACTGAAAAGACATATTAAGTGATATAATTGTTAGTTTAAAACAGTATAATAAATTTGATCAGCCAAGACAAGACCTCTAATGGAGTATGAATTGTATTTGTTCAATTGGAGCGTTTCTTCATCGTTTTTTGCGTATTTTCGTAGGAAAAAACACTAAAAAGTACTATTACATGCTATATCTGTTAGTTTTTCACTAACAATTCCATTTTTTTAGCCAAGCCTTGACCTCCCTAATTGACGGATACGAACTAGAATTATGGCAAGCTTTTTTCATCGTATTTTGCATATTTTAGCTGGAAAACACTGAAACGCCAGATTAAGAACTACATTTGTGAGTTTTTACTGAGACGTCCATTTTGTTAGCCAAGCATTGACCTCCCTATTTGAAGGACACGAATTAGAATCATCGAGAACGTATTTTCATCGTATTTTGCATATTTTCATTGGAAAACACACTTAAAAGTCATATTAAGAGCTATATTTGTGAATTTTTCACTGACAATTCCATGACAATTCCTATGTTTGTGATTTTTTCACTGACAATTCCATTTTTTTTAGCAAAGCCTTGACCTCCCTAATTGAAGGATATGAATTAAAACCCTGGGAACGTATTTTCATCATATTTTGAATATTTTCGTAAACACACTGAAAAGCGATATTAAGAGCTATATTTGTGAGTTTTTCACTGACAATTCCATTTTTTTAGCCAAGCCTTGACCTCCCTAATTGAAGGACAAGAATTAGAATCATCGGGAACGTATTTTCATCGTATTTTGCATATTTTCGTTGGAAAACCCACTGAAAAGCCATATTAAGAGCTATATTTGTCAGTTTTTCACTGACAATTCCATGACATTTCCTATATTTGTGAGTTTTTCACTGACAATTCCATTTTTTTTAGCTAAGATTTGACATCACTAATTGAAGGATATAAATTAGAACCATGGGAACGTATTTTCATCGAATTTTGCGTATTTTCGTTGGAAAATACACCTAAAAGCGATCTTCAATGATAAAATTGTTAATTTTATACTTACTATTCGATTTTTTTAGCTATGCTTTGACATTCCTACTGGAAGGATATGTATTTATATAATTTGTAAGTTTTTTCATCTTATTTTGCGTTATTTCGTTGGAAAACACACTGAAAAGCCATATTAAAAGATATATCTGTGAGTTTTTCACTGTCAATTCCATTTTTTAGCCAAGCTTTGGACACCCTAATTGAAGGATATGAATATGTTCCCAGAGAGCATCTATTCATCGTATTTTGCGCAATTTTGTTGGAAAAAACACTGCAAATCCATACTAAGAGCTATTTTTGTAAATTTTTAACTAACAATTCCATTTTCTTAGCCAAGCTTCGACCTCCCTAATCAAAGGATACGAATTTGAATCATGGGAACGTATTTTTACCGTATTTTGGGTATTTTTGTTGGAAAACACACGGCAAAGCCACTTTTATTTCAATATGTTCTGATGTATTACACACAAGTCCATTTTATTTACCAATGCTAGAACTCCTTCATCGAAGGATATAGATTATAACCCTGGGACTGTATATTCATTGTATTTTGCAAATTTTAGTTATAAAAAAAAATAAAAAGCCATATTAAGAGCTATATTTCTGTGATATTAAATTTAACATCCCATTTTTTATGCAAATCCTTGACCTCCCGAATTGAAGGAAAAGAATTAGAACCATGGGAACGTATTTTCATCTTCTTTTTCATATTTTTTTGGAAAACACACTGGAATGCCATATTAAGAGCTATATTTGTGAGTTTTTCACTGACAAATCGATTTTTTTCTTAGCCAAGCCATGACCTCCCTGATTGAAGGATACGGATTAGAACCATGTGAACGCATTTTCATTTTATTTTGGGTATTTTATTTAGAAAAAAACACTGAAAAGCCATATTAAGATCTATAGTTTTTAATTTATCACTGTCAGGTACATTTTTTTAGCCAAGCCTTGAACTCCCTATTTGAATGATATGAATTAGAATCATGGGAACGTATTTTCATCGTATTTTTCATATTTTCTTTGGGAAACACACTGAAAAGCCATATTAAGATCTATATTTGTTGGTTTTTTACTGACAATTGACTTGTTTTGGCCAATCCTTAACCTCCCTAATTGAAGGATACGAATTAGAATCATGTGAAGGTATTTTCATCGTAATTTGCGTATTTCCGTTGAAAAAACACTGAAAAGCAATATTAAGAGATTTATGTTTTAGTTTTACAATGACATTTCCATTATCATGGACTATCATTGACACCGCTCCGTGAAGCATATGACTTAGATTAATGTAAAAGTATTTTTATCGTATAGGTCATATTTTTCTTGGACATCCAGCTGAAATGATATTTATTGAGCTAGGTTTTCCGGTTTATCACTGTAACACACATTTTTTTTAGCATGTCATAGACCTCTCTAATGGAAGGATACGAGTTAGAATCTTAGTTATGTATTTTTACCGTATTTTGCATATTTTCGTTGGAAAAATGACTGAAAAGCCATATGAAGATCTTTATTTGTGAGTTTTTCACTGACAACTCCATTGTTTTAGGCAAGCCTTGACTTCCCTAATTGAAGGATACGAATTATAATCATGGGAACGTATTTTCATACTTTTTTGCGTATTTTCGTTGAAAAAAACACTTAAAAGCAATATTTTGTGCTTTATGTGTGTGTTTTAGTCTTACTAGTCCTTTTTTTAGCGCCTACTTCTCATAAATAAGATATGTTTAATAATTAATACCTGGGGCACGTATTTTCATAGTAGTTTGCGTATTTTTTAGTGGTTTACCTTGTCACTGTTACACTTTTTTGATGTTTCAAAGTTCATTTTTGATTTTTTTTTCTTTGAAATTTAAGAGTTAGATTATTTCAGTACTGTTTTGTCGTGGTTTACCTTGTCAAAGTTCATTTTGGATTTTTTGTAGTTGAAATTAAAGAGTTAGAATATTTCAGTAGTGTTTATTTTGGTTTACATTGTTACTGTTACATTTTCTTGATATTTCAAAGTTCATTTTGGATTTTTTTGTTGAAATGCAAGAGTCAGATTATTTCAGTAGCGTTTTGTAGTGGTTTACCTTGTCACTGTTACATTTTCTTGATTTTTCAGGGTTCATTTTAGATTTCTTTCGTTGAAATACAAGAGTTAGATTATTTAAGTACTGTTTTGTCGTGGTTTACCATGTCACTGTTACATTTTCTTGATTTTTCAGAGTTCATTTTAGATTTATATCTTTGAATGAAAGAGTTGGAATATTTCATTAGTGTTTCATCATGACTTACCTTGTCATTGTTACAATCTCTTGATTTTTCATAGTTCGTTTTGGATTCTTTTCGTTGAAATGAAAGAGTTAGAATATTTCAGTAGTGTTTTGTCGTGGTTTAAATTGTCACTGTTACATTCTATTGATTTTTCAAAGTTCGTTTTTAATTTCATTCCTTGAAATTCAAGAGTTAGGCTAGTTCAGTAATTTTTTGTCGTGGTTTATCTTGCCACTTTTAAATTCTCTAGATGTTTCAAAGTTCATTTTGTATTTTTTTTTTCGTTGAAATTTAATAGTTTTAATATTTAAAAAGTGTGTTGTAATGGTTTACGTTGTCACCGTTAAATTATATTGATTTTTAAAATATCATTTTTGATTTTTTTCATTGAAATGTAAGCGTTGGAATATTTCAGTAGTGTTTTGTCGTGGTTTACTGTGTCACTGTTACATTCTCTTGATTTCTCAAAGTTCAGTTTTGTTTTCTGTCGTCGAAATGTAAGAGTTTGAATATGTCTGTAGTGTTTCGTCTTGGTGTACCTTGTTACTGTTACAGTCTGTTGATGTGTAATTTTTCAGTTTAGATTTTATTTTCGATTAAATTTAGGTGTTTTAATATTTAAACAGTGGTTGTTCTTGGTTTACCTTTTCACTGTTAAATTATCTTGATGTTTCAAATTTCATGTTGGATTTTTTTTTCCTTGAAATGTAAGAGTTTGAATATTTCTGTAGTTATTTGTATTGGTTTACCTTGTCAATGTTACAGTCTCTTGATTTTTGAAAGTTCATTTTTTATTTTTTTCGTTGAAATTAAAGAGTTAGATTATTTAAGTAGTGTTTTGTCTTGGTTTACCTTGTGAATGTTACATTCTGTTGATGTTTCAATGTTAAATTTAGATTTTTTTTTTCGTTGAAATTCATTAATTTGAATATTTAAATAGTATTTGGTCGCTGTTTACCTTGTCAATGTTAAATTATCTTGATATTTCAAAGTTCATTTTGGATTTTTTTTTCCTTGAAATGTAATATTTTTTATATTTCAGTAGTTTTTTTTAATGGTTTACCTTGTAAATGTTAAACTCTTTTGGTTTTTAAATTTTCTTGTTTTTTTTTTTTTCGTTGAAACACAAAAGTTATATTATTTCAGTGGTGTTTTTTCGGGATTTAACGTGTCACATATAAAATCTATTGATGTTTCAAAGTTCATTTTGGATTTCTTTCGTAGAAATGTAAGAGTTGGAATATTTCAGTAGTATTTGTTGTGGTTTACCTAGTCACTGTTACATTCTCTCTTGATGTTTCAAAGTTCATTTTGGATTTTGTTTTTCCTGTAAATGTAAGACTTTGAATATTTCAGTAGTGTCTCGTAGTTGTTTACCTTGTCAATGTTAAACTTTTTTGATGTTTCAAAGTTCATGTTTGATTTTTTTTTCTTTGAAATTTAATAGTTAGATTATGTCAGTAATGTTTTGTCGTGGTTTACCTTGTCAATGTTCATTTTGGATTTTTGTCGTTGAAATTCAAGAGTTAGAATATTTCAGTAGTGTTTATTTTGGTTTACATTTTTACTGTTACATTCTCTTGATATTTCAAAGTTCATTTTGGATTTTTTTGTTGAAATGCAAGAGTCCGATTATTTCAGTAGCGTTTTGTAGTGGTTTACCTTATCACTGTTACATTTTCTTGATTTTTCAGGGTTCATTTTAGATTTCTTTCGTTGAAATACAAGAGTTAGATTATTTCAGTAGTGTTTTGTCGTGGTTTACCATGTCACTGTTACATTATCTTGATTTTTCATAGTTCATTTTAGATTTCTATCGTTGAATGCAAGAGTTGGAATATTTAAGTAGTGTTTCATCGTGATTTTCCTTGTCATTGTTACATTCTCTTGATTTTTCATAGTTCATTTTTGATCCTTTTAGTTTAAATTCAAGAGTTAGATTATTTTAGTATTGTTTTATCGTTATTTTTATTGTCACTGTTACATTCTCTTGATTTTTAAAAGTTAGTTTTTCATTTAATTAGTTGAAATTCAAGAGTTAGGCTAGTTAAGTAATTTTTTGTCATGGTTTTTATTATCAGTGTTAAATTCTATAGATGTTTTAAAGTTGATTTTATATTTTTTTTTTTCGTTGAAATATAAGAGTTGGAATATTTCAACAGTGTTTTGTCGTTGTTTACCTTGTCACCGTTACATTCTTTTGATGCTTAAAAGCTCATATTTGATTTTTTTTTTCCTTGAATTGTAAGAGTTGGAATATTTCAGTAGTGTTTTGTCGTGGTTTAACTTGTCACTGTTACATTCTTTCGATGTTTCAAAGTTCATTTTTGATTTCTTTAGTCGAAATGCAAGAGTTTTATTATTTAAGTAGTGTTTTGTCTTGGTTTACCTTGTCAATGTTACATTCTCTTGATTTTTAAATGTTCATTTTATATGTTTTTTTCGTTTAAATGTAAGAGTTGTAATATTTCAAAAGTGTTTTGTCGTGGTTAAGCTTGTCACTGTTACAGTCTCTTGATGTTTCAAAGCTCATTTTTGATTTTTTTTTCCTTGAAATTTAATTGTTGGTATATTTAAGTAGCGTTTTTTCGTGGTTTACCTTGTCAATGTTACACTCTTTTGAATTTTCAAAGTTCATTTTTGATGATTTTTTTCGTTGAAACGTAAGAGTTAGATTATTTTAGTAGTGTTTTGTCGTTGTTTACCTTGTCACAGTTACATTTTCTTGATGTTTCAAAGTTCATTTTGGATTTTTTCTGTTGAAATGTAAAGTTGGAATATTTCAGTAGTGTTTGATGTGGTTTACCTAATCACTGTTACATTCTGAAGATGTTTCAATGTTCATTTTGGATTTTTTTCCTGGAAATATAAGAGTTGGAATATTTCAGTACTGTTTTCTCGTTGTTTACCTTGTCATGTTTTGTCGTGCTTTACCATGTTACTGCTACATTCTCTTGCTGTTTCAAACTTCATTTGGATTTTTGCCTTGAAATGTAAGAGTTGGAATATTTCACTACTGTTTTTTGTGGTTTACCTTGTCACTGTTACATTATCTTGATATTTCAAAGTTCATTTTGCATTTTTTTTTCGTTGAAATGCAAGAGTTGGAATATTTCATTATTGTTTATTTTGGTTTAACGTGTTACTTTTAAATTCTATTGATGTTTAAAATTTAATTTTTGATTTTTTTAATTAAAATGTAAGAGTTTGAATATTTCAGTAGTGTTTTTAATTGTTTACCTTGTCACTGTTACATTCTATTGATGTTTCAAAGTTTATTGGATTTTTGTCACTGAAATTTAAGAGTTGGAATATTTATGTAGTGTTTTGTCGTCATTTTCCTTGTCACTGTTACATTCTCTTGATGTCTCAATGTTCATTTTTAATTTCTTTCGTTGAAATGAAAGAGTTAGATTATTTCAGTAGTGTTTTGTCGTGGTTTACCTTGTCACTGCTACATTCTCTTGATTTTTCAAAATTCATTTTTAATTTTATTAGTTGAAATGCAAGAGTTAGATTATTTCAGTAGTGTTTTGTCGGGGTTTACCTTGTCACTGTTAAATTCTCTTGATGTTTCAAAGTTCATTTTAGATTTTTTTTTTCGTTGAAATGTAAGAGTTGGAATATTTCAACAGTGTTTTGTCGTGGTTTACCTTGTCACTGTTACATTCTTTTGATGTTTCAAAGCTCATTTTGGATTTTTTTTTTCCTTGAAATGTAAGAGTTGGAATATTTCAGTAGTTCTTTGTCTTGGTTTACCTTGTCACTGTTACATTCTCTTGATTTTTCAAAGTTCAGTTTTTATTTTTTTTTCCTTCAAATTTAAGAGTTTGAATATTTCAGTAGTGTTTTGTAATGGTTTACCTTGTCAATGTTACACTCTTTTGATGTTTCAAAGTTCTTGTTTTTTTTTTCGTTGAAACATAAGAGTTAGATTATTTCAGTGGTGTTTTGTCGGGATTTACCTTGTCACATATACATTCTCTTGATGTTTCAATTTTCATTTTGGATTTCTTTCGTTGAAATGCAAGAGTTGGAATATTTCTGTAGTGTTTGTTGTGGTTGAACTAGTCATGTTACATTCTCTCTTGATGTTTCAAATTTAATTTTTTATTTTGTTTTTCCTTTAAATGTAAGAGTTTTAATATTTCAGCAGTGTCTTGTAGTTGTTTACAGTGTCAATTTTAAACTTTTTTGTTTTTTCAATGTTCATGATTTATTTTTTTTTCTTTGAAATTTAATAGTTAGTTTATGTCAGTAATGTTGTTTAGTGGTTTAACATGTAAATGTTCATGTTGCATTTTTTTTCGTTGAATTGCAATTGTTATAATATATAATTATTGTTTATTTTGGTTTAACTTTTTAATCTTAAATTTTCTTGATATTTCAAAGTTCATTTTGTATTTTTTTGTTGAAATGCAAGAGTCAGATTATTTCAGTAGCGTTTTGTAGTGTTTTACCTTGTCACTGTTACATTTTATTGATTTTTAAGGGTTCATTTTAGATTTTTTTCTTTGAAATACAAGAGTTAGATTATTTCAGTAGTGTTTTGTCGTGGTTTAACATGTCACTGTTACATTTTCTTGATTTTTCAGAGTTCATTTTAGATTTATATCTTTGAATGCAATAGTTGGAATATTTAAGTAGTGTTTTGTCGTGATTTTCCTTGTCACATTCTGATTCTCAAGTTCATTTGGATCTTTTCGTTGAAATGCAAGATTGTATTTCGTATGTCACTGTTACATTCTATTTATTTTTCAAAGTTCGTTTTTAATTTCCGTCGTTGAAATGCAAGAGTTAGATTATTTCAGTAATGTTTTGTCGTGGTTTATCTTGTCACTGTTAAATTCTGTTGATGTGTCAAAGTGCATTTTAGATTTTTTTTTTTCGTTGAAATGTAAGAGTTGGAATATTTCAAAAGTGTTTTGTCGTGGTTTACCTTGTAATTGTTAAAATATCTAGTTTCTTAAAAGCTTTTTTTTGATTTTTTTTCCTTGAAATGCAATCGTTTTAATATTTCAGCAGTGTTTTGTCTGGATTTTACATTTCACTGTTACATTCTTTCTATGTTTCAGAGGTCAGTTTGGTTTTCTTTCGTTGAAATGCAAGAGTTTGATTATTTCATTAGTGTTTTCTCGTGCTTTAAATTGTCAATGTTACATTCTATTTATGTTTCAAAGTTCATTTTAGATTTTATTTTAGTTGAAATGTAAGAGTTGGAATATTTCAACAGTGTTTTGTCGTGGTTTACCTTGTCACTGTTACATTCTCTTGATGTGTCAAAGCTCATTTTGGATTTTTTTTTCCTTGAAATGTAAGAGTTGGAATATTTCAGTAGTGCTTTGTCGTGGTTTACCTTGTCACTGTTACATTCTCTTGATTTTTCAAAGTTCAGTTTTGATTTCTTTCGTTGAAATGCAAGAGTTAGATTATTTAAGTAGTGTTTTGTCTTGGTTTAACTTGTGAATGTGAAAGTCTGTTGATGTTTCAAAGTTCATTTTGGATTTTTTTTTTCGTTGAAATTTAGTAGTTTGAATATTTAAAAATTATTTGGTCTTTGTTTACCTTGTAACTGTTAAATTCTCTTGATTTTTCAAAGTTAATTTTGGATTTTTTTTCCTTGAAATGTAAGAGTTTGAATATTTCAGTAGTGTTTTGTAGTGGTTTACCTTTTCAATGTTACAATCTTTTTATGTTTCAAAGTTCTTGTTTTTTTTTTTCGTTGAAAAATAATAGTTAGATTATTTCAGTGGTGTTTTTTCGGGATTTACATTGTAACATATACATTCTCTTGATGTTTCAAAGTTCATTTTGGATTTCTTTCGTAGAAATGTAAGAGTTGGAATATTTCAGTAGTGTTTGTTGTGGTTTACCTAGTCATGTTTACATTCTCTTGATGTTTCAAAGTTCATTTTGGATTTTGTTTTTCCTTGAAATGTAAGAGTTGGAATATTTCAGTAGTGTCTTGTAGTGGTTTACCTTGTCACTGTTACACTTTTTTGATGTTTCAAAGTTCATTTTTGATTTTTTTTTTCTTTGAAATGTAAGAGTTAGATTATTTCAGTACTGTTTTTTCGTGGTTTACCATGTAAATGTTCAGTTTTGATTTTTTTTCGTTGAAATGCAAGAGTTATATTATTTCAGTAGTGTTTGTTTTGGTTTACCTTTTTACTCTTACATTTTCTTGATGTTTAAAAGTTCATTTTGGATTTTTTTTTTGAAATGAAAGAGTCAGATTATTTCAGTAGCGTTTTGTAGTGGTTTACCTTATCAATTTTACATTTTATTGATTTTTCAAGGTTCATTTTAGATTTCTTTCTTTGAAATACAATAGTTAGATTATTTCAGTAGTGTTTTGTCGTGGTTTACCATGTCACTGTTACATTTTCTTGATTTTTCAGAGTTCATTTTAGATTTCTCTCGTTGAATGCAAGAGTTGGAATATTTCAGTAGTGTTTTATCGTGATTTTCCTTGTCACTGTTACATTCTCTTGATGTCTCAAAGTTCGTTTTGGATCTTTTTCGTTGAAATGCAAGAGTTGGAATATTTCAGTAGTGTTTTATCGTGATTTTCCTAGTCACTGTTACATTCTCTTGATTTTTCAAAGTTCGTTTTTAATTTCCTTCGTTGAAATGCAAGAGTTAGATTAGTTCAGTAATGTTTTGTTACGGTTTACCTTGTCACTTTTAATTGATATTTATTTTTTATATTTAATTTTAGATTTTTTTTTTTCGTTGAAATGTAGGAATTGGAATATTTAAAAAGTGTTTTGTCATGGTTAACCTTGTCACCGTTAAATTATTTTTATTTTTAAATTCTAAATTTTGATTTTTTTTCGTGGTTTACCTAGTCACTGTTACATTCTCTTGATTTTTCAAAGTTCGTTTTTAATTTCCTTCGTTGAAATGCAAGAGTTGGAATATTTCAGTAGTTTTTTGTCGTGGTTTATCTTGTCACTGTTAAATTCTCTTGATGTTTCAAAGTTCATTTTTAATTTCCTTCGTTGAAATGCAAGAGTTAGATTATTTCAGTAATTTTTTGTTACGGTTTATCTTGTCACTGTTAAATTCTCTAGATGTTTCAAAGTTAATTTTAGATTTTTTTTTTCGTTGAAATGTAAGAGTTGGAATATTTCAAAAGTGTTTTGTCGTGGTTTACCTTGTCACCGTTACATTCTGTTGATGTTTCAAATCTCATTTTGTATTTTTTTTTTCCTTGAAAATCAATAGTTGGTTTATTTCAGCATTTTATTTTAGGAGTTTAACTTGTCACATTTATATTATCTCGATGTCTAAAATGTCATTTTGGTTTTCTTTCGTGAAATGAAAGAGTTAGAATATTTAATTACTGTTTTGTCGCGGTTTACCTTGTCACTGTTACATTCTCTTTATGTTTCAAAGTTAAGTTTAGTTTTTATTTTAGTTGTATTTTAGTAGTTTGAATATTTCAACAGTTTTTTGTCGTTGTTTAACTTGTCACTGTTACATTCTCTTGATGTTTCAAAGTTCATTTTGGATTTTTTTTTTCCTTGAAATGTAAGAGTTGGAATATTTCAGTAGTGTTTTGTAGTGGTTTAAATTGTCAATGTTACACTCTTTTGAATTTTCAAAGTTCATTTTTGATTTTTTTTTCGTTGAAACGTAAGAGTTAGATTATTTCAGTAGTGTTTTGTCGGGGTTTACCTTGTCACAGTTACATTTTCTTGATGTTTCAAAGTTCATTTTGGATTTTTTCTGTTGAAATGTAAAGTTGGAATATTTCAGTAGTGTTTGATGTGGTTTACCTAATCACTGTTACATTCTGAAGATGTTTCAATGTTCATTTTGGATTTTTTTCCTGGAAATATAAGAGTTGGACTATTTCAGTACTGTTTTCTCGTTGTTTACCTTGTCATTTTTTGTTGTGCTTTACCATGTTACTGGTACATTCTCTTGCTGTTTCAAACTTCATTTGGATTTTTGCCTTGAAATGTAAGAGTTGGAATATTTCACTACTGTTTTTTGTGGTTTACCTTGTCACTGTTACATTCTCTTGATGTTTCAAAGTTCATTTTTGATTTTTTTTCCGTTTAAATGAAAGAGTTGGAATATTTCAGTAGTGTTTATTGTGGTTTACCTTGTTACTGTTACGTTCTCTTGATGTTTCAAAGTTCATTTTGGATTTCTTTCATTGAAATGTATGAGTTGGAATATTTCAGTAGTGTTTTTCATGGTTTACCTTGTCACTGTTACATTCTCTTGATGTTTCAAAGTTTATTGGATTTTTTTCCCTGAAATGTAAGAGTTGGAATATTTCTGTATTGTTTTGTCGTCATTTTCCTTGTCACTGTTACATTCTCTTGATGTCTCAATGTTCATTTTAGATCTTTTTCGTTGAAATGCAAGAGTTGGATTATTTCAGCAGTGTTTTGTCGTGATTTACCTTGTCACTGATACATTCTCTTGATTTTTCAAAGTTCATTTTTAATTTTCTTCGTTGAAATGCAAGAGTTAGATTATTTCAGTAGTGTTTTGTCGTGGTTTAACTTGTCACTGTTAAATTCTCTTGATGTTTCAAATTTCATTTTAGATTATTTTTTTTCGTTGAAATGTAAGAGTTGGAATATTTCAACAGTGTTTTGTCGTGGTTTACCTTGTCACTGTTACATTCTTTTGATGTTTCAATGCTCATTTTGGATTTTTTTTCGTTGAAAAGTAAGCGATGTAATATTTCAGTAGTGCTTTGTCGTAGTTTACCTTGTCACTGTTACAGTCTCATGATTTTTCAAAGTTCAGTTTTTATTTCTTTCGTTGAAATTAAAGAGTTAGATTATTTAAGTAATGTTTCTTCTTGTTTTACCTGGTCAATGTTACATTCTATGGATTTTTCAAATTTCATTTTTTATTTTATTTTCGTTGAAATGTAGGAATTTGAATATTTCAACAGTGTTTTGTCGTGGTTTAACTTGTCAATGTTACATTCTCTTGATGTTTAAAAGTTCATTTTGGATTTTTTTTTTCGTTGAAATGTAAGAGTTGGATTATTTCAGTAGTGTTTTGTCGGGGTTTACCTTGTCACAGTTACATTTTCTTGATGTTTCAAAGTTCATTTTTGATTTCTTTCGTTGAAATGTAAGAGTTGGATTATTTCAGGGGGGTTGGTGTGTTTGGCAGCTGCGTTTGGATGGGGAAATACCATGGAGTACAGATTACAGGGTTGATAGCGGAGGGTAGAGGATGCGGGATACGGGGTTGAGGGTGGAAGGTAGAGAATACAGAGTATAGAGTGCAGGTTAGGGGTTGGAAGGTTGAGGGTACAGGGTTCGGGGTACAGAGTGAAGGGTACAGAGTACAGAGTAGAGAGTAGAGAGTAGAGAGTACAGAGTAGAGATTGCAGGGTTCAGGGCAGAAGGTACAGGGTAGGAGGTACAGGGCAGAAGGTACAGGGTAGAGGATACAAGGTACAGAGTAGAGAGTAGAGAGTACAGAGTACAGAGTACAGAGTGGAGAGTACAGAGTACAGAGTATAGAGTACAGAGTACAGAGTACATAGCACATAGCACAGAAGGAAAACGGTTTGGTTTAGAGCACAGAGTATAGATCATATAGTACAGAGTATAGAGTATAGAGTATAGAGTACAGAGTATAGAGTACAGAGTACAGAGTAGAGAGTACAGATTACAGAGTACACACACACACACACACACACACACACACACACACACACACACACACACACCCACACACACACACACACACACACACACACACACACACACACACACACACACACACACACACACACACACACACACACACACACACACACACACACACACACACACACACACACACACACACACACACACACACACACACACACACACACACACACACACACACACACACACACACACACACACACACACACACACACACACACACACACACACACACACACACACACACACACACACACACACACACACACACACACACACACACACACACACACACACACACACACACACACACACACACACACACACACACACACACACACACACACACACACACACACACACACACACACACACACACACACACACACACACACACACACACACACACACACACACACACATTTTCTTTGACTTTGAAGACTTTCTTCAAAGTCTTGACTTCGTACAGTGTACAACTCTTGACCCTTCGAGCAAATGGCTCTTCTTTCCGGGTATTTAAGTGTTATCTGAATCTTTTAGACTTGAGAATAAGATTTTCAATTTTGCAAGATTCCAAGAGTTTTTGTTGGTTAATAATATTAGCGTGTTTTTGGCCTAAATTAATAAAGTAAAAGATATCATTGGTCAACTACTCCCCATAATCATATTCATTCAAATTATCTTCACTGTCATACAAAAAGATTTCCGTATTGTTCTTCGTGCGTTTGTTGTTTGTTAAGGAAAGGCAGTGTGACCTTCGTCGCTATTTGCTACTCAACACACGAGAAAGTCAACTGATAAAGTAATAAAGGATAAAGAAAGAGGAAAAGACAAGAAGTAGAAAAAAATAACAGCAAAGAAAATCGGGGAAATACCTTAAACAGAATGACAGCCTGGAACGGGTTTGACATCAAATTCACTCTCGAGATTAAACAAACTTCTTTGCCCGTGACTTTAAAGCCGGAAGACTAGGTGCATTTTTCACACACTCGGGGAATATATTCCAAACACAGGTACAATAATGGCACATCACAAAAGAAGTCCAATTGGTGCTCCTAAACTCATGAGTTAAGTTTTCAGATTTTCTTGTATTATGATCATGACGTCTCAATTAGAAGTAAAAAGTCTTTCAAATAATTTCGTAGACCATACTGCCTTTCCATGACGATAAAATAAACGAACGAAAAATATGTTACCAAAATATCTGGTATTTTTGTGAATTTCTATACACTGTCTATTAAAAAGGTTTTATCCCTATTTTGAACTTTTATTTTAAGATTTTCAACAGCAGGGGTGAGCAGCTGACTCAAATATTTATACGAGAAAATCACAACTTGGTAGTCTCAAATTTGGGATACATCCATTCACTTGTTCTTTTTAAAATGCTCATGAGCAGGAACCTCATCAGAGTCATAAAATTCCGATAGTAATTTTACAGCTCTGTTCTGAAGTTTTTGTACTCTTTTGAAAAATGTTACAAAATTACTTGCCCATATAGAGCATCTGTAGATAATATATGGACCAAATATAGAAAATAAATAATTTTTTGAATCTTTTTGGGACTACATTTTTAATTCTTCGCATCGCCCAAAGTCCTCTGGTTAATTTTTTAGCTATCGCACTTGAATGGTTTTTCCACGACAGGTTTTCATCAATTATAAACCCCAAATACTTCCTTGTTGCTACTCTCTTTATCACATTTCCTTGAACCGTGATCTGATCATTTCCAGCACCTGGCGAAAGTCTAGAAAATATCATGAAAAAGTTTTTAAAAAGTTTAGGGTTAACATATTTTGTTGAGAAAAAGTTAAAAAATCCAGAAACTGCATTATGAATTTTATTACTTAAAACATCAAGTGAAGGCGCCGCCAGAAAGAGCAAAGTGTCATCTGCAAACAGGATGATACCAGACTCTGACAGGTAATGTTTCACTCGATGAATGAAAATTATGAAAAGTAAGGGTCCCATGATTGACCCTTGTGAGACCCTGCACTCCATTTTCTTTTTTAAGATAAAAATAATCCATTCTGAACTATCTGATACCGATTCTGTAGATACGATGATAACCACTCCAGACTTAAATCCTTCACCCCAATCGAGTCAAGAGCTTGAATAAGCTCTGAGCGGTCCACCTTATCGAACGCTTTTTTCATATCCAAAAACACAGCTGCGGGTATGAGACCAGCTTCAAAGGCATCACTAATCCAAAGAACCAATATCAGAACTGTCATTTCCGTAGATAGCCCTTTTCTGAACCCAAATTAATTTTCCATTATAATTTTATTCTTTTCAATATAATAGCTTAACTGGACATGTACCAGTTTCTCTTATAACTTAGGGAAAAATGGGAGAATAGATATAGGTCTTCGATTCAATGGGTCATGTTTTTCCCTCCTTTATGAAGAGGAACCACTCTTGCAATCTTTAGTGCCAGTAATTTATTTCTCTTTGTCATGTGCCTGAGTATTTTCAATCTGGATATAAATTTATATCATCAAAATTTCCATTTATTCATTCATTTTATATTATTCGAAGTTTGAAATAAATTACGCAAAATACTCTTTAATTACAATTTCTTTAGTGAGCACTCAGCAAAACTAAGAAATAACGCAGAAAGTAAATATTGATGAAGCGAAAATCAGTCAACACGGGCAGTCGCTTTAAAATTGGTATTATAGCCGCCCTGTATTATTAAAGATTGTTATGCTGAATAATAAAGATCAAGGTATCGATCTTCACTTTAATCAGCATTTCAGAAATTGTACTAAACATACTATTATTCTTGTACTAAATAATAGCAATCAACTAAATCTATTGTTACTAGTCACATAGTGGTATACTGAATATGAATTGCTATAAACGTATTAGTTGTTTTTGTTTTAAAACTGTGTGCAGTTTAAACTTGTTATGTAAAGAAAAATTTTATTGAATAAATTTCACAGAACAAATTGGAAACTATCATATTAAGACTGCTTTTTTAGTCTTTTGCTTAAAAATTTGGAAATGCTTTTGATTGCCTCTTAGCTAAGTCAACGCAATTCTAAGAAGAGATCATGACACGAAATTTTTTTATTAAGTAGATATGTACAGAGGTGTAACAGCAGTTTAAAACGTTTCAGAATTGTGTAAAAGTAATTACAGGCAATTTAGAATTAATAAAAATCGTCCAGAGCGACAATTTGTCAGCCCAAGTAATTACAAAATTACCTTCAAAGGACCAATACCACACTCCGCCGTATAGCGCGTAACCTCGTGCTGGGGGAGGGGGGGCAGAGGAACAAGGGGGCCAATAATTGACGAAAGTGATGAGTTTATTAAAAAAAGGGGGTACTTGTTAATTGAACGAAGCATACTCAAGAACTACGCTTAGGTTAGATCTCAGATAACCCGTTTCATAGCAACAAAGACAATTGATGGGTGCTAGAATGCATTGGAATTGTATAATTCTTGCTATATATTTTCACAATAGGGGGGAGGGTTGGGGTTACGTTAGAATATGTTAGGTTAGAGGAGCTGCCCAAATACTTCACCCCCACCCTCCCTCCCCCATGTGCAAATATATAGACCAGATTATATCATTATATAAACTAAAGGCTATATGAAGGTTATATTTCATATCGATTAACCTAACTCTACTTCTCGGGTACATTTTGTTTAATTAACAAGAACCGAAAAAGAATAAGGGCATAAGATCCGCCCCCCCCTCCTAGACTCGCCCCTGCCCAGTCCGTCCAGTTAAGGGTTTTAGTCAAGCAAGCCACCATATACAACAATGAGAGAAGCTATCAAATATTGATTAAAGGTGGATGGAATTAACTAGATCACTTATTAGTTACTTACGACTAAGCAATAAAGTTCAATGGTATAGTAGCCGTTTTCACCATGCGCGGCGTGCGCTAACTGGTGTGTGAATTTTTTTAAAGGGAGCAACCCCTCGATAAAGATCTTGATTCTACGCAAAAACGCCAGAGATTCACAATAGTTTTTTGAACAGGAATGGAATTATACTTTCACAAAAATGAAGCTATCGCTAATGTGAGTCAATTTTTCAGCCAATCAGGAAAATTCTACGAAAAATCTGATTAGCTCAAATTAGCGTGAGCTAAATTTCGAAATTTCTCTCTTAATGGGCCTTTAATGAGGGCGAGTAAACAAAATTTTATCAAGCGGGGCAGAAACTTTTTAACTGGATGTATTATTTTTACTCCTGATCATAGGCAGTGCAGCAGCACTGCCTAGGTAAAAAGCGAAGATGCATTTATTTTGAGTATTAAGAATTGCCAAGACCGTACGCCGAGTAATTCTGTCTAAGTGGTCCTGATTCTCAAATACGAATATATTCAAAAGCACTTTTACCCCACTATCAAACATAGCTCTTTAGTCCTACACTGTAAGAACTGGCTCACAATTGGCCCAAGTGGCTCAAGGATGCGAACCCTTCGTCAAATAATCTTTCTTAACTATTTTTGATGATTTAGACGTTCACACGGTTCTAATCGTTTAAACTTCCTTAGAAATATTGTGCGTAGCACCATTTTTATTGCTTACTGTCTTAGCGGAATCTAAAGCTTGGATAGCACCGTTCTTTGTCTGAAGCTAACTGCAATTTTTTCTTTGCTGATTAAGGACTTTTAATTTTTGAAACTAGGTTTAACTTAATTATAGGAAGTCGGAAATATCTTTAGAAAGAAGGAACTTTATTTTGGTATTTTAAATTCATCGCATTTTACTCACGGTACATAAGGTCCCCTACGCCAACCCCAAAGGCTTCCCGGGGCCCCAAAGGCCCCACCTCCCCCTCCCCAATCATCCCCCAACCCCACCTCCTCCTCCCAACCCTCTTCAAGAGTTTGAATATTTCAGTAGTGTTTGTCGTGGTTTATCATGTCACTTTTACATTCTCCTGATTTTTCAAAGTTCATTTTTGATTTTTTTCGTTGAAATGCAAGAGTTAGATTATTTCAGTAGTGTTTCGTCGTGGTTTACCTTGTCACTGTACATTCTCTTGATGTTTCAAAGTTCATTTCAGATTTTTTCTGTTTAAATTTAAAGTTGGAATATTTCAGTAGTGTTTGATGTGGTTTACCTAATCACTATTACATTCTGAAGATGTTTCAAAGTTCATTTTGGACTTTTTTCCTGGAAATATAAGAGTTGGAATATTTCAGTACTGTTTTCTCGCTGTTTACCTTGTCATGTTTTGTTGTGCTTTACCATGTTACTGCTACATTCTCTTGTTGTTTCAAACTTCATTTGGATTTTTGCCTTGAAATGTAAGAGTTGGAATATTTCACTACTGTTTTTTTGTGGTTTACCTTGTCACTGTTACATTATCTTGATATTTCAAAGTTCATTTTGCATTTTTTTTCATTGAAATGCAAGAGTTGGAATATTTCAGTAGTGTTTGTTGTGGTTTACCTTGTTACTGTTACATTCTCTTGATGTTTCAAAGTTCATTTTTGATTTTTTGCCCTTGAAACGTAAGAGTTAGATTATTTCAGTAGTGTTTTGTAGGGGTTTACCATGTCACAGTTATATTCTCTTTATTTTTCAGAGTTAATTTTGGATTTCTTTCGTTGAAATGCAAGAGTTAGATTATTTCAGTAGTGTTTTGTCGTGGTTTACCTTGTCACTGTTACATTCTCTTGATGTGTCAAATTTCATTTTAGATTTTTTTTTTCGTTGAAATGTAGGAGTTTGAATATTTCAACAGTGTTTTCTCGTGGTTTACCTTGTCACTGTTACATTCTCTCAATGTTTCAAAGTTCATTTTGGATTTTTTTTTTCCTTGAAATGTAAGAGTTGGTATATTTCAGTAGTGTTTTGTAGTGGTTTACCTTGTCAATGTTACACTCTTTTGATGTTTCAAAGTTCTTGATTTTTTTTTTCGTTGAAAAATAAGAGTTAGATTATTTCAGTAGTGTTTTGTCGGGGTTTACCTTGTAACAGTTACATTCTCTTGATGTTTCCAAGTTCATTTTGGATTTCTTTCGTTGAAATGTAAGAGTTGGAATATTTCAGTAGTGGTTGTTGTGGTTTACCTAGTCACTGTTACATTCTCTTGATGTTTCAAACTTCATTTTGGATTTTGTTTCTCCTGGAAATGTAAGAGTTGGAGCATTTCAGTAGTGTCTTGTAGGGGTTTACCTTGTCACTGTTACACTCTTTTGATGTTTCAAAGTTCATTTTTGATTTTTTTTTTTCGTTGAAATGTAAGAGTTAGATTATTTCAGTACTGTTTTGTCGTGGTTTACCTTGTCACAGTTACATTCTCTTGATGTTTCCAAGTTTATTTTGGATTTTTTTTTTCGTTGAAATGCAAGAGTTGGATTATTTCATTAGTGTTTGTTGTGGTTTACCTTGCTACTGTTACATTCTCTTGATGTTTCAAAGTTCATTTTGGATTTCTTTCATTGAAATGTAAGATTTGGAATATTTCAGTAGTGTTTTTCATGGTTTACCTTGTCACAGTTACATTCTCTTGATGTTTCAAAGTTTAGTGGATTTTTTCCCTTGAAATGTAAGAGTTAGAATATTTCACTATTGTTTTATCGTGGTTTACCTTGTCACTGTTACATTCTATTGATGTTTCAAAGTTCATTTTTGATTTTTTTTTTCGTTGTAAAGCAAGATTTAGATTATTTAAGTAGTGTTTTGTCGTGGTTTACCTTGTCACTGTTAAATTCTCTTTATTTTTCAAAGTTCATTTTGGATATTTTTTTAGTTGAAATGCAAGAGTCAGATTATTTAAGTAGAGTTTTATAGTGTTTTACCTTGTCACTGTTACATTTTCTTGATTTTTCAGAGTTCATTTTAGATTTCTTTCGTTGAAATACAAGAGTTGGATTATTTCAGTAGTGTTTTGTCGTGGTTTACCATGTCACTGTTACATTTTCTTGATTTTTCAGAGTTCATTTTATATTTTTTTCGTTGAAATGCAAGAGTTGGAATATTTCAGTAGTGTTTTGTCGTGATTTTCCTTGTCACTGTTACATTCTCTTGATGTCTCGAAATTCATTTTAGATCTTTTTCGTTGAAATGCAAGAGTTGGAATATTTCAGTAGTGTTTTGTCGTGGTTTACCTTGTCACTGCTACATTCTCTTGATTTTTCAAAGTTTATTTTTAATTTACTTCTTTGAAATGCAAGAGTTAGATTATTTCAGTAGTGTTTTGTCGTGGTTTACCTTGTCAATGTTAAATTCTCTTGATGTTTCAAAGTTCATTTTAGATTTTTTTTTTCGTTGAAATGTAAGAGTTGGAATATTTCAACAGTGTTTTGTCGTGGTTTACCTTGTCACTGTTACATTCTTTTGATGTTTCAAAGCTCATTTTGGATTTCTTTTTTCCTTGAAATGTAAGAGTTGGAATATTTCAGTAGTGTTTTGTCGTGGTTTACCTTGTCACTGTTACATTCTCTTGATTTTTCAAAGTTCATTTTTGATTTCTTTCGTTGAAATGCAAGAGTTAGATTATTTCAGTAGTGTTTTGTCGTGGTTTACCTTGTCACTGTTACATTCTCTTGATGTTTCAAAGTTCATTTTAGATTTTTTTTTTTTCGTTGAAATTTAGGAATTGTAGTATTTCAAAAGTGTTTGGTCGTGGTTAACCTTGTCACTGTTACAGTCTTTTGATATTTAAAAGCTCATTTTGGATTTTTTTTTTCCTTGAAATTTAATAGTTTGTATATTTCAGTAGTGCTTTGTAATGGTTTAACTTGTCACTGCTAAACTCTTTTGATGTTTCAAAGTTCTTGTTTTTTTTTTCGTTTTAACATAAAAGTTAGATTATTTAAGTGGTGGTTTTTGGGGGTTTAACTTGTCACATTTACATTCTAATTATGTTTCAAAGTTAATTTTGGATTTCTTTCGTAGAAATGTAAGAGTTGGAATATTTCAGTAGTAGTTGTTGTGGTTGACCTAGTCACTGTTATATTCTCTTGATGTTTCAAAGTTCATTTTGGTTTTTGTTTCTCCTGGCAATTTAAGACTTTGAGTATTTCAGCAGTGTCTTTTAGGGGCTTACCGTGTCAATGTTACACTTTTTTGATCTTTAAAATTTCATTTTTGATTTTTTTTTTCGTTGAAACGTAATATTTGGATTATTTCAGTACTGTTTTGTAGGGGTTTACTTTGTCACAGTTACATTCTCTTTATTTTTCAAATTTCATTTTGGATTTTTTTTTTCGTTGAAATGCAAGAGTTGAATTATTTCATTAGTGTTTGTTTTGGTTTACCTTGTTACTGTTACATTCTCTTGATGTTTCAAAGTTTATTGGATTTTTTCCTTGAAATGTAAGAGTTGGAATATTTCACTATTGTTTTCTCGTGGTTTACCTTGTCACTGTTACATTCTCTTGATGTTTCAAAGTTCATTTTGGATTTTGTTTCGTTGAAATGCAAGAGTTAGAATATTTCAGTCGTGTTTGTTTTGGTTTACATTGTTACTGTTTCATTCTCTTGATATTTAAAAGTTCATTTTTGATTTTTTTTTCGTTGAAAAGCAAGAGTTATATTATTTAAGTAGTGTTTTGTAGTGGTTTACCTTGTCACTGTTACATTTTCTTGATTTTTCGGAGTTTATTTTAGATTTCTTTCGTTGAAATTCAAGAGTTGGAATATTTCAGTAGTGTTTTGTCGTGATTTTCCTTGTCACTGTTACATTCTCTTGATGTCTCAAAATTCATTTTGGATCTTTTTCGTTGAAATGCAAGAGTTGGAATATTTCAGTAGTGTTTTGTCGTGGTTTACCTTGTCACTGTTACATTCTCTTGATTTTTCAAAGTTCATTTTTTATTTCATTCGTCGAAATGCAAGAGTTAGATTAGTTCAGTAATGTTTTGTCGTGGTTTATCTTGTCACTGTTACATTCTCTTGATGTTTCAAAGTTCATTTTAGATTTTTTTTTTTCGTTCAAATGTAAGAGTTGGAATATTTCAACAGTGTTTTATCGTTGTTTACCTTGTCACTGTTACATTATTTTGATTTTTCAAAGTTCATTTTGGATTTTTTTTCCTTGAAATGTAAGAGTTGGAATATTTCAGTAGTGCTTTGTCGTGGTTTACCTTGTCACTCTTACATTCTCTTGATTTTTAAAAGTTCATTTTTGATTTCTTTCATTGAAATGAAAGAGTTAGAATATTTCAGTAGTGTTTTGTCGTGGTTTACATTGCCATTGTTACATTCTCTTGATGTTTCAAAGTTCATTTTGGTTTTTTTTTTTTAGTTGAAATGTAGGAATTTGATTATTTAACAATTATTTTGTCGTGTTTTACCTTGTAACTGTTACATTATATTGTTGTTTCAAAGTTCATTTTGGATTTTTTTCCTTGAAATGTAAGAGTTGGAACATTTCAGTAGTGTTTTGTAGTGGTTTACCTTGTCAATGTTACACTCTTTTTATGTTTCAAAGTTCATTTTTGATTTTTTTTTTTCGTTGAAACGTAAGAGTTAGATTATTTCAGTAGTGTTTTGTCGGGGTTTACCTTGTCACAGTTACATTCTCTTGATGTTTACATGTTCATTTTGGATTTCTTTCGTTGAAATGTAAGAGTTAGAATATTTCTGTAGTGTTTGTTGTGGTTGACCTAGTCACTGTTACATTCTCTTGATGTTTCAAAGTTCATTTTGGATTTAGTTTTTCGTTGAAATGTAAGAGTTGGAATATTTCAGTAGTGTTTTGTAGTGGTTTACCTTGTCACTGTTACACTCTTTTGATGTTTCAAAGTTCATTTAGATTTTTTTTTTCGTTGAAATGTAAGAGTTAGATTATTTCAGTACTGTTTTGTCGTGGTTTACCTTGTCACAGCTACATTCTCTTGATGTTTCCATTTTTATTTTGGATTCTTTTTTCGTTGAAATACAAGAGTTGGAATACTTCATTAGTGTTTGTTGTGGTTTACCTTGTTACTGTTACATTCTCTTGATGTTTCAAAGTTCATTTTGGATTTTTTTCGTTAAAATTTATGAGTTGGAATATTTCAGTAGTGTTTTTCATGGTTTAACTTGTCAATGTTACATTCTCTTGATGTTTCAGGGTTCATTGGATTTCTTTCCCTGAAATTTAAGAGTTGGAATACTTCACTATTGTTTTTCCGTGGTTTATCTTGTCACTGTTACATTCTCTTCAAAGTTCAAAGTTCAACAAAGATGTTTCAAAGTTCATTTTGGATTTTTTTTTCTTTGAAATGCAAGAGTTAGAATATTTCAGTCGTGTTTGTTTTGGTTTACATTGTTACTGTTACATTCTCTTGATTTTTCAAAGTTCATTTTTGATTTTTTTTTTTCGTTGAAAATCAAGATTTATATTATTTAAGTAGCGTTTTGTTTTGGTTTACCTTGTCACTTTTAAATTATCTTTATTTTTAAAACTTCATTTTGGATTTTTTTTTCGTTGAAATGCAAGAGTCAGATTATTTCAGTAGTGTTTTGTAGTGGTTTACCTTGTCACTGTTACATTTTCTTGATTTTTCAGAGTTCATTTTAGATTTCTTTCGTTGAAATACGAGAGTTGGATTATTTCAGTAGTGTTTTGTCGTGATTTACCATGTCACTGTTACATTTTCTTGATTTTTCAGAGTTCATTTTAGATTTCTTTCGTTGAAATGCAAGAGTTGGAATATTTCAGTAGTGTTTTGTCGTGATCTTCCTTGTCACTGTTACATTCTCTTGATTTTTCAAAGTTCGTTTTTAATTTCCTTCGTTGAAATGCAAGAGTTTAATTATTTCAGTAGTGTTTTGTCGTGATTTTCCTTGTCACTGTTACATTCTCTTGATGTCTCAAAATTCATTTTGGATCTCGTTCGTTGAAATGCAATAGTTAGAATATTTTAGTAGTGTTTTGTCGTGGTTTACCTAGTCACCGTTACATTCTATTGATTTTTAAAAGTTAATTTTTAATTTCCGTCTTTGAAATTCAAGAGTTAAATTATTTCAGTAGTGTTTTGTCGTGGTTTACCTTGTCACTTTTAAATTCTCTTGATGTTTCAAAGTTCATTTTAGATTTTTTTTTTCGTTGAAATGTAAGAGTTGAAATATTTCAACAGTGTTTTGTCGTGGTTTACCTTGTCACTGTTACATTCTTTTGATGTTTCAAAGTTCATTTTGGATTTTTTTTCCCTTGAAATGTAAGAGTTGGAATATTTCAGTAGTGTTTTGTCGTGGTTTACCTTGTCACTGTTACATTCTCTTGATTTTTCATGGTTCATTTTTGATTTCTTTCGTTGAAATGCAAGAGTTAGATTATTTCAGTAGTGTTTCGTCGTGGTTTACCTTGTCACTCTTACATTCTCTTGATGTCTCAAAGTTCATTTTGGATTTTTTCGTTGAAATGCAGGAGTTTTAATATTTCAATAGTGTTTTGTCATGGTTTACCTTCTCACTTTTACATTCTCTTGATGTTTCAAAGTTCATTTTGGATTTTTTTTTTCATTGAAATGTAAGAGTTGGAATATTTCAGTAGTGTTTTGTAGTGGTTTACCTTGTCAATGTTACACTCTTTTGATTTTTTAAATTTCATTTTTGATTTGTTTTTTCGTTGAAACGTAAAGGTTAGATTATTTCAGTAGTGTTTTGTCGGGGTTTACATTGTCACAGGTACATTCTCTTGATGTTTCCAAGTTCATTTTTGATTTCTTTCGTTGAAATGTAAGAGTTGGAATATTTCAGTAGTTTTTGTTGTGGTTTACCTAGTCACTGTTACATTGTCTTGATGTTTCAAATTTCATTTTTGATTTTTTTTGTCATTGAAATGCAAGAGTTAGATTATTTCAGTAGTGTTTAGTAGTGGTTTACCATGTCACTGTACATTCTCTTGATGTTTAAAAGTTCATTTCAGATTTTTTCTGTTGAAATGTAAAGTTGGAATATTTCAGTAGTGTTTGATGTGGTTTACCTAATCACTATTACATTCTGAAGATGTTTCAATGTTCATTTTGGATTTTTTTTCCTGGAAATATAAGAGTTGGAATATTTCAGTACAGTTTTCTTGTTGTTTACCTTGTCGTGTTTTGTCGTGCTTTACCATGTTACTGCTACATTCTCTTGCTGTTTCAAACTTCATTTGGATTTTTGCCTTGAAATGTAAGAGTTGGAATATTTTACTACTGTTTTTTGTGGTTTACCTTGTCACTGTTACATTATCTTTATTTTTCAAAATTCATTTTTCATTTTTTTTTTCGTTGAAATTATATAGTTTTAAAATTTAAGTATTGTTTGTTTTAGTTTAACGTATTACTTTTAAGTTATATTGATGTTTAAAATTTAATTTTTGATTTCTTTAATTAAAATGTATTATTTTGAATATTTCAGTAGTGTTTTTCATGGTTTAACTTGTCACTGTTACATTCTCTTGATGTTTCAAAGTTTATTGGATTTTTTTTCCTTGAAATGTAAGAGTTAGAATATTTCAGTAGTGTTTTGTCGTGATTTTCCTTGTCACTGTTACATTCCCTTGATGTCTCAAAGTTCATTTTGGATCTTTTTCATTGAAATGCAAGAGTTGGAATATTTCAGTAGTGTTTTTTCGTGGTTTATTTTGTCACTGCTACAGTCTCTTTATTTTTCAAAGTTCGTTTTTGATTTTTTTCGTTGAAATGCAAGAGTTAGATTATTTCAGTAATGTTTTGTAGGGGTTTATCTTGTAAATTTTACATTATATTTATTTGTCAAATTTCAGTTTAGATTTTTTTTTTTCGTTGAAATTTAAGAGTTGAAATTTTTCAATAGTGTTTGTTGTGGTTTATCTTGTCACCGTTACATTCTCTTGATTTTTCAAAGTTCATTTTTGATTTTTTTTTTAGTTGAATTGAAAGAGTTAGATTATTTAAGTAGTGTTTTGTCGCGGTTTACCTTGTCACTGTACATTCTCTTGATGTTTAAAATTTCATTTCAGATTTTTTCTGTTGAAATGTAAAGTTGGAATATTTCAGTAGTGTTTGATGTGGTTTACCTAATCACTGTTACATTCTGAAGATGTTTCAATGTTCATTTTGGATTTTTTTTCTTGGAAATATAAGAGTTGGAACATTTCAGTACTGTTTTCTCGTTGTTTACCTTGTCATGTTTTGTCGTGCTTTACCATGTTACTGCTAGATTCTCTTGCTGTTTCAAACTTCATTTGGATTTTTGCCTTGAAATGTAAGAGTTGGAATATTTCACTACTATTTTTTTGTGGTTTACCTTGTCACTGTTACATTATCTTGATATTTCAAAGTTCATTTTGCATTTTTTTTTCGTTGAAATGAAAGAGTTGGAATATTTCAGTAGTGTTTATTGTGGTTTAACTTGTTACTGTTACGTTCTCTTGATGTTTCAAAGTTCATTTTGGATTTCTTTCATTAAAATGTAAGAGTTGGAATATTTCAGTAGTGTTTTTCATGGTTTACCTTGTCACTGTTACATTCTCTTGATGTTTCAAAGTTTATTGGATTTTTTTCCCTGAAATTTAAGAGTTGGAATATTTCTGTAGTGTTTCGTCGTCATTTACCTTGTCACTGTTACATTCACTTGATGTCTCAAAGTTCATTTTAGATCTTTTTCATTGAAATGAAAGAGTTTGAATATTTAAGTAGTGTTTTGTCGTGGTTTACCTTGTCACTGTTACATTCTCTTGATTTTTCAAAGTTCATTTTTAATTTCATTCGTTGAAATGCAAGAGTTAGATTATTTCAGTAGTGTTTTGTCGGGGTTTACCTTGTCACTGTTAAATTCTCTTGATGTTTCAAAGTACATTTTAGATTTTTTTTTTTCGTTGAAATGTAAGAGTTGGAATATTTCAATAGTGTTTTGTTGTGGTTTACCTTGTCACTGTTACATTCTTTTGATGTTTCAAAGTTCATTTTGAATTTTTTTTTCCTTGAAATGTAAGAGTTGAAATATTTCAGTAGTGTTTTGTCGTGGTTTACCTTGTAACTGTTACATTCTCTTGATTTTTCAAAGTTCATTTTTGATTTCTTTCGTTTTAAATGCAAGAGTTAGATTATTTCAGTAGTGTTTTGTCGTGGTTTACCTTGTCACTGTTACCTTCTCTTGATGTTTCTAAGTTCATTTTATATTTTATGTTCGTTGAAATGGAGGAATTGTAATATTTCAAAAGTGTTTTGTCGTGGTTTCCCTTGTCACCGTTACATTCTTTTGATGTTTCAAATCTCATTTTGGATTTTTTTTTCCTTGAAATGTAAGAGTTTTTACATTTAATTAGTGCTTTTTCATGTTTTTCCTTGTCAATGTTACACTCTCTTTAAGTTACAAATTTCTTGATTTTTTTTTCGTTGAAAAACAAGATTTAGATTATTTCATTAGTGTTTTGTCGTTATTTAATTTGTAACATGTAAATTCTCTTAATTTTTCCATGTTAATTTTTGTTTTTTCCCGTAGAAATTTAAGAGTTGGAATATTTCTGTGGTGGTTGATGTGGTTGACCTAGTCACTGTTACATTCTCCTGATTTTTCAAAGTTCATTTTTGATTTTTTTTCGTTGAAATGCAAGAGTTAGATTATTTCAGTAGTGTTTCGTCGTGGTTTACCATGTCACTGTACATTCTCTTGATGTTTCAAAGTTCATTTCAGATTTTTTCTGTTGAAATGTAAAGTTGGAATATTTCAGTAGTGTTTGATGTGGTTTACCTAATCACTATTACATTCTGAAGATGTTTCAATGTTCATTTTGGATTTTTTTCCTGGAAATATAAGAGTTGGAATATTTCAGTACTGTTTTCTCGTTGTTTACCTTGTCATGTTTTGTCGTGCTTTACCATGTTACTGCTACATTCTCTTGTTGTTTCAAACTTCATTTGGATTTTTGCCTTGAAATGTAAGAGTTGGAATATTTCACTACTATTTTTTTGTGGTTTACCTTGTCACTGTTACATTATCTTGATATTTCAAAGTTCATTTTGCATTTTTTTTTTCGTTGAAATGCAAGAGTTGGAATATTTCAGTAGTGTTTATTGTGGTTTACCTTGTTACTGTTAAATTATCTTGATATTTGAAAGTTAATTTTTGATTTATTTAGTTGAAATATAAGAGTTGGAATATTTCAGTGGTGCTTGTTCATGGTTTACCTTGTCACTGTTACATTCTCTTGATGTTTCAAGGTTTATTGGATTTTTTTCCTTGAAATGTAAGAGTTGGAATATTTCACTATTGTTTTCTCGTGGTTTACCTTGTCACTGTTACATTCTCTTGATGTTTCAAAGTTCATTTTGGATTTTTTTTCGTTGAAATGCAAGAGTTAGAATATTTCAGTAGTGTTTGTTTTGGTTTACATTGTTACTGTTACATTCTCTTGATATTTCAAAGTTCATTTTGGATTATTTTTTTCGTTGAAATGCAAGAGTCAGATTATTTCAGTAGTGTTTTATAGTGGTTTACCTTGTCACTGTTACATTTTCTTTATTTTTCAGGGTTCATTTTAGATTTCTTTCGTTGAAATACGAGAGTTGGATTATTTCAGTAGTGTTTTGTCGTGGTTTACCATATCACTGTTACATTTTCTTGATTTTTCAGAGTTCATTTTAGATTTTTTTCGTTGAAATGCAAGAGTTGGAATATTTCAGTAGTGTTTTGTCGTGATTTTATTTGTCACTGTTACATTCTCTTGATGTCTCGAAGTTCATTTTGGATCTTTTTCGTTGAAATCCAAGAGTTGGAATATTTCAGTAGTGTTTTGTCGTGGTTTACCTTGTCACTGTTACATTCTATTGATTTTTCAAAGTTCATTTTTAATTTCATTCGTTGAAATGCAAGAGTTAGATTATTTCAGTAGTGTTTTGTCGTGGTTTACCTTGTCAATGTTAAATTCTCTTGATGTTTCAAAGTTCATTTTAGATTTTTTTTTTTCATTTAAATGTAAGAGTTTGAATATTTCAAAAGTGTTTTGTCGTGGTTAACCTTGTCACCGTTACATTCTTTTGATGTTTCATAGCTCATTTTGGATTTTTTTTTCCTTGAAATGTAAGAGATGGAATATTTCAGTAGTGTTTTGTAGTGGTTTACCTTGTCACTGTTACATTCTCTTGATTTTTCAAAGTTCATTTTTGATTTCTTTCGTTGAAATGCAAGAGTTAGATTATTTCAGTAGTATTTTATAGTGGTGTAACGTTTTACTCTTACATTCTCTTGATGTTTCAAGGTTCATTTTAGATTTTTTCGTTGAAATGTAAGAGTTAGATTATTTCAGTAGTGTTTTGTCGTAGTTTACCTTGTCACTGTTACATTCTCTTGATGTTTCAAAGTTCATTTTAGATTTCTTTCGTTGAAATGCAAGTGTTAAAATATTTCAATAGTGTTTTGTCGTTGTTTACCTTGTCACTGTTACATCCTCTTGATTTCTCAAAGTTTATTTTGGATTTTTTTTTTCGTTGAAATGTAAGAGTTGAAATATTTAAGTAGTGTTTGTTATGGTTTATCTTGTCACTGTTACATTATCTTTATGTTTCAAAGTTAATTTTGGATTTTGTTTTTCCTGGAATTGTAAGAGTTGGAATATTTCAGTAGTGTCTTGTAGTGGTTTACCTTGTCACTGTTACACTCTTTTGATCTTTAAAAGTTCATTTTTGATTTTTTTTTTTTCGTTGAAATGTAATAGTTGGATTATTTCAGTACTGTTTTGTCGTGGTTTACCTTGTAACAGTTACATTTTCTTGATGTTTCCAAGTTTATTTTTGATTTTTTTTTTTCGTTGAAATGCAAGAGTTGGAATATTTCATCAGTGTTTGTTGTGGTTTACCTTGTTACTGTTACATTCTCTTGATGTTTCAAAGTTCATTTTTGATTTTTTTTTTTCGTTGAAATGCAATATTTAGATTATTTCTGTAGTGTTTTGTCGTGGTTTACCTTGTCACTGTTACATTCTCTTGATGTTTCAAAGTTCATTTTAATTTTTTTTTGAAATGTAAGAGTTAGATTATTTCAGTAGTATTTTATAGTGGTGTAACGTTTTACTCTTACATTCTCTTGATGTTTCAAGGTTCATTTTGGATTTTTTCACTGAAATGTAAGAGTTAGATTATTTCAGTAGTGTTTTGTCGTAGTTTACCTTGTCACTGTTACATTTTCTTGATTTTTCAGAGTTCATTTTATATTTCTTTCATTTAAATGCAAGAGATGGAATATTTCAGTAGTGTTTTGTCGGGATTTACCTTGTCACTGTTACATTCTCTTGATGTCTCAAAGTTCATTTTGGAACTTTTTCGTTGAAATCCAAGAGTTGGAATATTTCAGTAGTGTTTTGTCGTGGTTTATCTTGTCACTGTTACATTCTTTTGATGTTTCAAAGTTCATTTTTGATTTTTTTTTCTTGTTGAAATGCAAGAGTTATTTTAAGTTATTTTAAGAGTTATTTTTAATTTCTATCCGTTTTAAGTTTCAAGTTTGCTCTTTACTGCCCTCGGAAAAAATTTGTTTTTTTAATTTAATACGCTTTAAACGTAGAGAAATGTATCTTTCGACTGCTTATACCTGCACCGGTAGATGGCACTGATAAGCAAAATGGTCTATGAAGGGGAGTATGCAAAGAAGAAGTTTTGTTGATTCAGGCCATGTCCTGATTAAGGCTATGTGATTCAGCTTATTTACAAATTCGGTAAGAAAGAACCTACCCTAGCATTTACATCAATAAACTACAAACATTCATTTTATTTGACTTTTATACGAAAAACTAACGTCAGAAACGGTTTCACCTCGTAATTCTGATACAAACAGATGTATCAACCACTTATTTCGTGATACTTTATTTTTTCATGAAAAATAAAAATTTATGTAACAAAAAGTAGCGAAAAAAAAAACAAATTTCGCAACGGGTTATAGATGGAGATTGTGGATATATTGTTCAGCGCTTTTTTTTTGGTCCAGATGGTGAAGAAAGCATTACCTTATCAATTTGTTCCCGGTTCGGGCTTTTTTTTCCGTATTATTACGGAATTAACCAAAAAAATGGAGGGCAACTAGGCCCCTTTCCACGCTCATTTTTTTCCCAAATTCACCTGATCAAAATTTTGAGATAGCCAATTCATTCATTATGGTTGAAAATATGATAACTATGTCCTTTAGGAAGACTTAATCCCCCAAAGTCCCCGGGGGGAGGGCTAAAAGTTATAAACTTTACCCATATGTTAACATATAGTATTGGTTATTAGGAAGTATACAGACGTTTTCAGGGGGGATTTTTTATGTTAGTAGGGGGGTGGGTGGGTCGGGGGTTATGTGGGAGTTCTTTACACGGAGTAAGTTTTCATGGGGAAGGAACATTGCCATGAAGGGGGCGCCAGATTCCCCAGCATTATTTAAAAAAAAGATCAGAAATTAAATATAAAAAAACAAGTTTCCCAACTGAAAATAAGGAGTAACCTCAAAACTTCAAACGAACAGAAAATACTATGTGTATGATTGGGTTCACCACCTATTCAATACCTCGCTCTTTAAGCCAAAGATTTTTTAGTACTTTCTTAAGAGCTATTTATTCTAAATAAGGGCCTTTGTGAATAAGGGGTCATTTTCAAAAAATTGGAACAAAATTTGAACTTTAGCTTAAAAAGCGAGGTATTGACTAGGGGTCAGGCCCCCTAATATGCGTATTAAAAATATGTGAACATAGAAGTTCGTTACGTAAGTTAATTCGTAAGTTGCGTATATTTATTGCTAATAAAAACGTTCGTAAATAAAATTAAACAAGTTTCGAGAAAGCCATTTAACCAAATAAAAGTAAAATGAATATGCAAATCTTTTTTTATTATTCATGTACGGTGAGCCAAAATCAAAAGCTGTATTAAATAAAAAACATCCAAAAATTAAATAAAAAAAGAAGTCTTTTTAACTGAAAGAATGGAACGACGTTAAAACTTAAAACGAACAGAAATTATTCCTCATATGAAAGGGGCTGTCCCCTTCTCAACGCCTCGCTCTTTACGCTAAAGTTTTGACTTTCCCACAACTCTTATTTTTTTTAACAATAAAAAACTTTAGCGTAAAGAGCGAGGCGTTGAGGAGGGGACAGCCCCTTTCATATACGGAATAATTTCTGTTCGTTTTAAGTTTTAACGTCGTTCCTTACTTTCAGTTAAAAAACACTTATTTTTTTTTATTTATCAAACAGTTCGTGGTAACGAACTGTAAGTAAGGAGCGACCCGGCTCAAAGGTAAGCGAAACTGTAGAAAACAGAAATTTGTAGAAACGGAATTACCAATAGATAGATCAAAAGAATCAGATTTTAATTCTAATTTCGAATATATAAGTTTCATCAAGTTTGGTCCTACTTATCAAAAGCTACGCACCTGAGAACATTTGGCTCCGTTTCAAAAAAAGGGGAAAAGACCCCTTAAAAGTTATAAAACCTTAATGAAAATCACACCATCATATTCAGCGTATCCGAGAACCCTACTGCAGAGGTTTCAAGCTCCTATCTAGAAAAATGTGGAATTTTTCATTTTTTGCCTGAAGAAAGATCACAGGTGCGTGTTTATTTGTTTGTTTTTTTGTTGTTTTTTTCCTCAGAGGTGATCATATCGACCCATTGGTCCTAGAATGTCGTGGGATGGCTCATTGAAATTTAAATTAAAAGTTCTGGTGCCTCTTTTAAGTGACCAAAAAAGGAGGGCACCTAGGCCCCCTCCCACGCTCATTTTTTTCTCAAAGTCACCCGATCAAAATTTTGAGATAGCCATTTTGTTCAGCATAGTCAAAAATCTAATAAATATGTCTTTTAGGATGTCTTAATTCCCCACAGTTCCCAGGGGAAGGGCTGCAAGATATGAACTTTGCCCAATGCTTACATATTGTATTGGTTATTGGGTATACAGATATTTTCATGAAGGATTTTTTTTCTGGTGGGGGGATGGAGGATGGGGTTATTCGGGAGAGTTCTCCCCCAAGTCAAGACCTCGCTCTTTTCGCTACAGTTTTTTCAGTGCTTTCAAAGGAGCTATCTATTCTAATTAAACGGCCTTTGTGATTCAGAGGTTTGTGAATTAAAACATTTTTTAACTTTTAACGTAAAGAGCGTGGTATTGACTACGGGGAGAACCCCCTCATATACGTAATAACATATGCGTAATAAAAAAAAACAATAATAAAAAAAAACAAGCGATACGGCTAAACAGTAATCGAAACTTTTAAAAACAGAATTTTGATGTCAATAAATGTAGCAAAAGAATGGGCTTATAATGCTGATTCTAAATGTATAAATTTTATTTAGTGTAGTATTACTCATCAAAGGCTACATGCCTGAGAAAATTTACCTGATTTTTTAAAGAGGGAGGAAACATCCCCTACAAGTGAAAGAATTTTAATGAAAATCACACCATCGGATTCAGCGTATCAGAATACCCTATTATATAGGTTTCAAGCTCATATCTGCAAAAATCTGCAACTATATCTGCAATGTATTTTTTGCCAGAAGAAAAATATACAAATATAGAAGTTCGTTTCGTAAGTTAATTTGTAAATTACATCAGAACTAAATTTAGGGACAGCCATTTAGCAAAAGAAGAGTAAAATTCTTATGCAAATTTTGCTTACTTATTCAATGAGGGTGAGCCAAAATAAAAGCTGCATTAACTAAAAAACGATCAGAAATTAAATTTAAAAAAAACAAGTTTTTTAAACTGAAAGTGAGGAGCGATATTAAAACTTAAAACGAACAGAAATTCTTCCGTATATGAAAGGGGCTGTCCTCTCCTCAACGCCTTGCTCTTTATGCTAAAGTTTGACTCTGTTTCATAACTTTATTTTTTAAAACAATAAAAAACTTTAGCGTAAAGAGCGAGGCGTTAAGGAGAGGACAGTCCCTTTCATATACGGAATAATTTCTGTTCGTTTTAAGTTTAAACGTCTTTCCTCACTTTAAGTTAAAAAAAACTTGTTTTTTTTATCTATCTCCGTAAAGACCCATCCATTATTATAACTAAAGCAGATAAAAGCGATTCTCTGGTTGTCATGGATACGACTTTTTAAGACACAAACATTTATTTACGTCTAAATGACGAGACTACATATACAACTATAAGCCACGATCATACTGATCAATTTGCTAACAAAATTATCAATGAATTAGAAAATTTGAAACAAAATGGTAAAATTACTCCACAACTGTATAATTAATTTTTCCACCGCGGTAGCTTTTGTCCAAAGTTTTTGGTCTACCAAAATTACAGAAGCAAGGCATCCCTTTAAGGCCCATAGTAGCTTGTACGAAAGCATCCACATCCAATATTGGGAAATGGTTATGTACAGCTTTTAAACTTTTCCTTTACTCTCAAATCATAGATACGTAATTCGGTGAATTTAGTTGCAAAACTCAAAAAGGTAAATATCTCAGAAAATACAATTATAAGTTGCTTTGACATTGTTTCAATGTATACATATATAGATGTAGCAGTATGTGAACAATTATTTGACAATAAAATCATAGAAAGTTATCAGTTAATAGAAGCTTCAACAGCAGGAATAGAGTGCAAAGTCTTAATGACCCTGGTTAAACTCTGTAACTAGTACTCAATTTATTTCCAATTCCGTAATTTTTTTACCAGCAAATTAATGGTTTAGCGATGGTCGCGCCCCTCTCCGGATTACTGGCGAATATTTATGTGGAACATATTGAAAATTGGGCATTAGACTCGTATTTTTTGAAAAATATCTTTTGGGGAAGTTACACGGAGGACGTAAATTTCACTCTGGAACTATGGGGAAAATAAACTTAGGTTTTTTTTAGATCAACTTTATAAATATGATAGAAATTTACAGTTTACTTTAGAAATCGAAATCGCAAATAAACTCCCATTCCTAGATGTGTTAATTATTCGTAGCTTAAATAAACTCAATTTTACTATTTATATATAACCAACACAAAATAATCGAAATTCCCATTTTAAATCAAACCACCCCCCACAAGTTAAAAGGGCTGTCATAATCTCTCTCGTCGATCGTGCTCTAAACATTTGTTCTGATTCCCACATCACAGCAGAACTAAACTTTATCAGGGACATACCTTTTGGAAATGGGTATCCTATTTTATTTATTAATAGTGTAATTAACTGGAGACTGAAGAGACACTCCCGTAAAATTAATTATAGTTTCCCATGTGAGATTTCCTACATAATTTACCTAATTTGGGATGTAAGGGAGGTAAACATAATTTACCTCCCTTACATCCCAAAAATGCCTACTAATCTTAAAAAAGTTTGCACACAAAATAATCTGTATACAGTATTTACCAATAATTTTATAATCATAAATTTCCTCAATTCTGGTAAAGATAAAACCCCTGTTACTCGCCAAAGAGGGGTCTATCAAATACCATGTGATTGTGGCAAATACTATGTAGGCAGAACACACCAGAATTTAGAAAAACGCATACAACAGCATAAAAATGATCTTATCAAAGCTCAAATTCTAATATTTCCCCTGTTTCATTTGATTCTGCATTAGGCAGCCATGTATTTGAAAATTGTAGCCACAATATGCTTTTTGATGAATCTATCCTTATTACCAATGACCTAGGCATAAAACAGTGCACCAGGAGTAAAATACCATATATTTAAAATACAAGATTCTTTCCTTCTAAAGATGATTCGGGCAGAAATTAAACGTCCCCTAATTGAGTTCAAATACCGCTTCCAAGAGTCTAAATTTTTAATCAGCAAAAAGAGAAACTGCATTCTAGCTTCAGTCAAACAACGACGCTAGTCGTTTGAATTTCGCTAAGATAATTAGTAGCAAAAAAATGCTACGTACGATATTTCTAAGGAAGTTTAAATGGCAAAAAAAACCGTGTAAATGCCTGAATCATCTGAAAAATCTTAAAGAATTCATTGGACAGCACAGGACGAAAGAACTGCGTTTGGTAGTGGGGGTAGATGTGCTTTTTGATATTAATCTTAAGTCAGATTTGAAACGATTCGTAAGCCAGCATCAGGAGAATCCAGATAGAATTGTTTGGCCTTTCAAGCTTGGCAATTCTTTCATGTTATGTCTTAGTCACCATTGTTGTCGTTTGAAGTGACTCATTGCTGTGCAACTAAATATTTAAGTCAATAAATCTATTGTCTTTTTTATCTGTGTTTATTTCATTTTATATGTCTGGATCTAGTCTGATAATAGGCCATTAGTTCACATGTCTCCAAGGTAGCGCTCCCAAAGGAATCAGATCTCCAGATAGCTCAAGAAAGAAGAGGCCACGCTTTTTTCATCCCTACAAACACCAAAATTTGTCATCTCAACAATTTAGGAAAAGTTTCTAACCCCTGTTAGCCTATAGGTATTCGTGTCTTGGAAGTCAGATCTGGTCGCGCCGTGGGAACAAAGCTCTGAGACGTCAAAATTTCTAGTTCAATAATTCTTAATTCCTCATAACTTTTGATGTATTAAATTAAATGAAATAATTCAAGGATATTCAAAATCAGCATTAAAATACAATTCGATTAATATGTATATTAGAGAAATTACGGCATCCGGTTCAAAGGTAAGATTTAACAGTAGGGAAATAAACCTATGCCATTCATATCTTATTTATTGAGAAAGTCAGGTTTTGTTTTTTATTAATAAGAATACGTTTGATTCAAATACTAATTTTTCTATCACCCACCATAAAAACAAATCGTTAATGGTACAAATGGCACGTGTCGGATATTGGAGGAAAACTACGAACTAGTTAGGCTATTTAAACTTTGTAATTCAAATTTAATTGTTGGGGAGATACAGACATATAAGTAAATTGACTAGGCCTATTGCCACTAAGCTACGATAGGAAAACCCTTATATCTCATAGGAGATAATAGCCTACCCCAAAATAAGTTAAGTAAAATTTTAAGTTGATATAAACGCAAAAAAATGGATGAACTAAACGATTTAGCAATAATGCAGAAGTTAGCCGCGAAAAATATAGAAATAGCGAAATCTATCCCGGAATACAATGGTCAGTCAGATATTGACGAATTTAATATCCAATTGACCCAGTTTGTACAATTAACAAAAAAAGACGTTGGAGCATTAAAAGACATGCTGCTACTACGATTAAAAGGCCAGGCCTTAACCTTTCTAAAACAGGTCGAACACACCATAGGCAATAACGCCAACTTGCGAATAAATACGGTTGATGACCTGTTAAAAGCATTCAAAGAGAGATTTATAGAAACCAGTTCTATAAATAAATTAAAACACGGAGCATTAAACTTTGATTTTTCACAGAATATAAGGGAATATCTTGATAACATACGAATTTCCGTAGAAGCAAAATACGGAAGTGGTTCTGGGCAACTGTATGAAAAAGTCATACTAAATATATTTTTGCAAGGGCTACCCCCAAAACTATATAGGGTGGTAATATCCAAAAATATTCAGAGGCTGGATCTCGCAGTCCAAGAGGTAGAGCAACTAATCGAAGTCTATAAAATGGTTGCTAATCATAGTAATGCAAAAATAAACACCCTAGGTGACTCAATCATAAAAATAATTTTCAAGGGCGATCAGGCATCACCCAATTTCTTTTCAAGGGATGACTCCCCAGTGACAAAAAGAAACAAAACGCCAGAACCCACTAGGCAGAAAACAGTACGTTTTCAGCCCATTAACCCTACAATAATAAGGTGCCATAATTGCAACCGTGTTGGCCATATAGCAAGAGAGTGCCACTATGTCCCCAATCCCATACCAAGAATTGCTGTCGTTAATACGCGAAGTTACGCCAACCATTTGTTCAGAAGAACAAATTTTAGCACCGGTCATGCAATAGGCTATAGCCAGGGGGGATTGCGCCAATCAGTACCTTATAATGCGTACCAACAAAATTTGTATAATCCTCACCCCAATAGACAAATTAATTACCGATTTGAAAACCCAAATACCCACCAAAGCCAATATAATGCATGAATGCCATATAGAAATCACAAAAATTTGCCGATGGGAAATGAAAATTTTACAAGCCAACGGTATTGGCAGTCAACGCCAGCAAACGGAACTGACACGAGACATCCACGTTACCATAATAATACATGGAGAAGACAGACAGACGTAAATCATTTAAATACGCCTACGGAACCAAATACGTCTGAATATCTATTACAGGCACCAACACATGAAATAAATCTTCAGGGAAACGTGTCAGGCCCCTCAGAAACATAAATTGGACCCAGAGGGTGCCAGGAATATTTAATAGGTCCAGGACAATACTAGTGCCTTCTTGTAGTGATATTATTAACAAGTTACCTATATTTAAAGATTTTTGTGTAGAAAACGTTTACTTTACGACCTTAGTTGACAGCGGAGCTACTGTAAATATAATAAACTCAGGCTTATTTAATATCTTGCCTCCGCACATTAAACGACAGAGGAACCCTAATAATCCCAATTTAACAAGCGTGACAGGTCATAAATTAAATGCAAAAGGGTCCATTTGCCTAAACTTAAAAAGAGATAATAGAACGTTCATGACAAATTTTATTATATGTGATAATTTCCCATATGAAGCTATTATAGGGGCAAATTTTCTAAGGTCTAATAGAATACTATTAGACGTAGCTAACGAGAAACTTGTCTACCTAGCTAAGGTAGGGGAAGAAATTTCTACCTTAATAAATCGTAACAGAGGTTACGAAGATAACATAACTGTAAACAAAATTTCCAGTAGTATAATGTCGAAATATTTTGAGCCCCATGTCTCGCAAAGACATAGCATAGTTTGAAGTTCGTTCAATTACCCTAAGAGATATTGCAAAAATGAAGCATATTTAAATAATAAGAATATTGAATCTGTGAAAATAAAAATAGAAAATATGCGACAGTACAGATCAAATGAAATTAAGAAAATAGCGGAATTATGGGAGAACAAAATAAAACCCAACGTGACGCCGCAAGATGCCGCAATGGCGCAGCATAGTGCCAGTATGAATCTAATAAACAATGAAAATGAAGAGAAATATTACGGATTTGCGATAAGGAAAACAAAAATCCCTCCCAAAACGATGCAAAAAATTCAAATATCACAGATGATTGAACCAGTGACTAGCAAATCAGAAATATGGTTTGCGACACCGTCTGAAATACCCGAAAATCTGTTTTGCGAGGAACAGATTATATCTTATGACAAAGGGGAAGGTTTTATTTGGGTAACCAATAACCACGAAATTGATACAATTACAATTAAAACGGGGAAATGTCTAGTCCAAATCCAAGTTTTAACGGAAAATGATTTAAATACATGGGAAAATTCTAAAAGATGCCTAGTTAACGGTATTAAAACTTCAAATAACAAATATCCTTTGACTAAATCGCAATTTTTAAACAAATTTAAAATGGATCATATTACGGATATGGAACTTAATAAAAAATTATGCTAATTATTATGGAAATTTATGTATTTTTTTTCTGCATCTTAAGTTGATATCGGGCTAATTCCATTTTACGAACATTCAATTTTAACGACTGGTAATCCCGTAGCAAAACAGCCATATCTTGTGCCATATAAGCACAAAGAGTGTTTAAAAAATAAAATACATGAATTAGAAAAAAACGAAATTATACGCCAAAGCATAAGTCCTTATATTACACCAGTGATCCTAGTACAAAAAAAAGAATGGAGATCTTAGACTCGTAGTAGATTATAGGGCTCTCAACAAACAAGTAGTTAGCGATAAATTTCCTCTACCAAGAATAGATGAAATTCTTGACTCAATTTCAAGCAAAACAAAATTTTTACTTCTTTGGACCTTACCCAAGGCTACCACCAAGTGAAAATAGCCGAAAAGGATGTCCATAAAACTGCATTTTCAGCATCCGAATATGATTCTTATGAATACTTGAGAGTACCATTTGGGCTTAAAACAAGTTCAAGCGTGCTATGTAGACCCCTACTGCACCTGTTAAGCGGATTAAAGAATATAATTCATTTTGTGGATGATATTATATGTGTGGGGGAAAACACTGAGCAACACTTAGCAAATTTAGCTAAGGTGTTCGAGAAGTTCAGGCAAGGCAATTAAAAATGCCGGCCTGAGAAAGTAAATTTATTTCAATCAAAAATTAAATTTTTAGGAGTAGTAGTAACCCAGGGAGAGATATCCCCAGACCCTGATAAAATAAATGTGTTGAAAACCTCAAGCCCCCCAGAACTATGAAAGAATTAAGGGGAATTTTAGGACTGACTGGCTTCTTTAGAAAATTCGTACGCAATTACGCCCAAATTGCAAAACCCTCATGGAATTAACTAAAGGGAATTCCCATACGGTCACCTGGTCCCAGGAAGCTCAAACGTCCCTAGACCGACTCAAAAAGGCGCTCACTTCTGAACCAATTTTATCACTCCCTGATTTAAAAAATGGAAAATTTGTGGTTACCACAGATGCTAGTTCAAAAGGCATTGGCGCAATTCTTTCGCAAATAATCCCGGTAGAAAACCTTAATTCTCTAGACGGAACGCCTAAACAAATAGAAAAAGTTATATGCTATTCAAGTAAAACTTTATCAAAAGGCGAAAGTAGTTATTCCGCCACAAACTTAGAATTACTATCTATGATCTACCGCTTGGACAAATTTAGATATTATTTAATTGGTAGAAAATTTATACTACGATCAGACCATAAAAGCTTTCAGTACCTCCGCACATTTAAAAATCCCACGGGCATTCTAGCTAGATGGATTATGAAAATCCAAGACCTAGATTATGAAATTGAACATTTAAAGGGAAAACAAAACGCAGCTTGCGACTTTTTAAGTAGATACCCAGAAAATATTCCGTCGGAATCTGAAGAAAATGAAGTTAACACCATGATTGTTAAGAGAGAACATTTCTTTGAGAAAAACAAAGTCAAAGACGCAGTAAAAGAAAATAAAATTAACTCTGGTCCTTTGTCTTTGAAAAACATAAAAAGCAATCAAAAAAAAGGACAAAATATGTTTAACATTCAGCTATTATTTTTTGAATGACAAAGCCTTACCGGGTAAATTCAAAACTCTTAGAAAAGAGATAGATAATTTTTACTACGACCTTGATGAAGAGATACTGTGCAGAATCGTCACTTCTGAGACAAACAGAAACCAAACCTCGATAATACCTGTATTACCAAAAAACTTAATAGGGCCTGCATTTGAATATTTTCATTAGGACACAGGTGGACATTTAGGAGTTATGAAAACATTCCATAAGTTAAAACAATACTTTTACGTACAATCTGCACTGACAAAAGTTAAAGAATTTGTAAGTACATGCGAAGCATGTAATTTGAGAAAAATCCCCCCAGCCTATCCAAATCTTCCAATGGGAAGGGTCTCGGTAGCAAAGTACCCCTTCGATATTATCTCATTTGACCTATACGGTACAAGTTGAGGCTTACCTGTTTCTAGCAGAGGCAATACTTGTATTCTTTCGGTTATAGATCATTTTTCAGGATTTACTATTGCAAAAGCATTAAAAAATCAAGGTGCTTATGCCACAAGTAAGGCATTAGCAAAATTATTTTTACAATTTGGCATTCCTAATAAAATTTTGAGCGACAACGGGAGCAATTTTGTTGCAAAAGTAACGAAAGATTTAATGATTTTCTTTAATATAGAGAAAATGGTGACAGAGCCGTACCATCCACAAACTAATGGCAAAATAGAAAACAGGCATAAAATATTCTCGAACGTATTAAGTATTTATACAAAAGACGACAGGAGCGACTGGAATAAATTCTTACCTTATTTAACTAACGTAATCAACACTACTTATTCCGAAACAACCAAAGACAACCCATTTTATTTACTTTACAGTTATAAATTTAAAATACGATACAATGAGATTATTGAAATTTGTCATTACTGTGATATCTCAGAAGATTACTAACAAGACCTCCTTAATATGATTAAGAAAATTTATAGAATAATTAAGTAAAAGTTGGGAAAATGTAAAACAGACAAAGAACTAAGAAAACAACCCAAAATTAAAGGGAATATAGATTTCAAAGTAGGAGACTTCGTTTACCTAAAGAACGAGGCAAAAACAGAAGGAAAAAAACTTTCCAACAAATATTCTGGACCGTACAAAATAGTCAAAAAGTACGATAATGAATATACCCTTAAAATGGAAAACCCCGATAGTGGAAGGACTTACAAGGCGCATGTTAGCCGAAAAAAAGAGCCAAATTTCCAGAGAGATGGGTGTCACATCCCTCTTCTACTGATTCGTCAGATTCGGAAAATGAGCCCCCTAGGTCAAGATTGGAAGAGCTAAAACCTTTCAATTTTAAACAAGATTATTTTGAAAATGAAAGTGATTAACAAAACTTTTAAGAATTTTTAGCAATAGAAAATTTAGTTGTTCCAGAGAAAAAATCCAAAATATTAGTAAAAATAAACACGACAAAAAGCCCAAAAAGTTATTCGTCGGCAAGCGTGGGAGATTTAGATTATGCAATATCTCCAAAAACGCAATTCTTTGCAGATCGAATTTTGACCCATTGACCTCCCAAAAGATTTCCAGACGATATGGTTTCCCCTGCAACACCAATAGAAAGGCCCCTGTCTTTACAGGAAGAATTAAACGGAGCTGTAGAAACCCCCGGTATTACTGTGAAAAAAAACCCTCCAAAAGATTTAACTAAAACAAACCTGCGAGAAGCTATGGATTTCATAAATTTTCCCATAAAAACGAGTCAAAGTACACTGCCCGGGAATAAAACTCCAAAGGATGACCAGCAAGGTCAATATCATGATATAACTGTATCCAAGGCCAAACCTAAACAGTGGACTTCATGGAGAACAACTCTAGTGCAAAAAATGCCCCATCACCCTGAGGACATGGCATTCAAACAATGGAGGAACCCCGCAAAAACTATTGATTCCTCCCAAAGCTCTCAAGAATCTTTCAAATCTCCCGAGTTGAAAACCCAAAACGAGGAATTAGGGAATAAACCTTCTACTTCCAGGGGAGTAGAAATTTACGAAGGAATGGCAGGTGATGCCTCAAAAAGTGCCACCCCTAAAAGTTCCAATCCGGATTCATCGGAAAATAGGTCAGAAGAGTCTGACGGCGAATCAGACCATATAGTAGCTAAAGAAATAGGGAAATCAAGGCCGACCTCAGCAGCCGCACACGGGAAACAAACGAAATTAAAAGGGCAAGAATTTTTGAAAAAACAATACAAAACGTTTGACTTCATTTCGCTAGAAAAACCGAAAAAGAAAAAACCGCAAGAAACAGATGAGAAAATAACGACACAGTCTGGTGGAACGGTTAAAAACCTGACAGATGGAAATATCCCTAATTAATGTAAAGACAAGTATCGAAGATAATAAATTTAACACCATAATAAATTTAACAGTGTGTAAGTAAAGTTAACCAAGTCAATATTAATGAAAAAAAAAAATAATACAAGTGGTGATCATCTCAAAACATTGGTGATCAGAGAGAAAGATGGGAACAGAAAATAACCAAAGGTAGGAAGCTTGTGGTCGACTGAGAACGACAAGTGGTGCTGGACCACGTCTTGTGGGAAGCCCGGGGAGGAACTCAAGGCCCATGATTGTTTTTTGTAATTTTTTTCTGTAAACGATCGTAGCAACACCGATAGAAAGGCCCCTGTCTTTACAGGAAGAATTAAACAGAGCCGTAGAAACCCCCGGTATTACTGTGAAAAAAACCCCTCCCAAAGATTTAACTAAAACAAACCTGCGAGAAGCTATGGATTTCATAAATTTTCCCATAAAAACGAGTCAAAGTACAATGCCTGGGAATAAAACTCCAAAGGATAATTTTTTTGTGTAAACGATCGTAGGAAGGTATATTTTTCAGTCCTTCAAGTGTAAGATATTTGTATTTTTATGCCAATCAGGGCCAGTCAAAACAATACTTAAAGGTTGAATAGAAAATTCTGTGAGCTAGTTCAGTTTTCGTTTTTTGGATAAGAATGCTTTGAAAGAGAAACAGAGAGTTTACTTTCTTGTAGCTCCTAGGCGAAAAAAAAAGAGAAAAGCTTTTTAATTTCAACATAATATACCTTAGAAGTATGCTGTCTTAGAGCTCTGTGTTAAACATTACTTCCAAATAGAAACAAAGCCAAAAGTGCATTTAGCTCCTTGGCGAAAAATTTAATTTCATTAGTTTATATCTTTGACGTATACAATAACAGAGAGATCACCGTTCTATAGTTTTGTGACAAAAACGTCCTTTAATTTCATTGGTTTATCTATGACATATCTTGTACTCTAATTTTTGTGACATATTTTCGCAAGTCAGTCACGTTATATCTTACCTATACTGACTCAGGTCTCCCTCGGATTTTCTATGAGAAAAATCGACCCATGTCCTAACCAAGATGGATATTATCCAAAACAAGAAATTACCAGTACAGAAGCGTCTAATTATATGACATATTTTATCTTAGTGCAGATTATAATTATTTTAGGCCTACACATTGCTCATTCATGTGTTTCTTACTGGAGTAATATATGTACCTATAGTTGGCTACTGGTACGTTTATATGCAGAATTTCACGGCGAATGTGGAACTATATCTCAATAATAATATGTAAAATTTTAAAAACCATTTGATCAGTTAAGATACATGGATTGAAACCCTGTGTATGTCCAATGGCGACTAAGTAAAACCCACAAGGAATTCCCCATTAATTTGAAGGTGTTTCTCGCTTAACGGATTCTAATAAGACTTTAATATAATATTTATTTATTTAGTGCTGAAGGACTTGCTCAAACAATAGTCTTCTGAAAAGATATTGATGTCAGTTCTTCGTTATGCTTATATTCTTTGCCAAGCATCAACTGGAATCTACGCGGGCATGCTTGGAACCCTGCATCTAATTACCTTATTCGAAAGGCGAATATGAGGCACCAATGTAAAACTTTGTGGCTATGACGCTGCAACATGCATTTCTTAAACAGCACGGACTTGCGTGAACAATGCAGGTATGAAATAAGTTGTAAAATTCGACCTCAAAAAATTAACCATGCAGCATAAACTCTGTTTAAATGATTATTTTAAATCTATTGTAAAATTAACTAAGCATTAAAAGAAGTTAAAATAAAGTGTATGTAGTAGTATATATTAGAAAGTATAATAAGAGACCATACTTAAAGTTGTGGAATCAATATTAATGAGAAACTTGTATGTATTGATCTTCCCAATGGGAACAATTATAACACAATTAATGTGTGAATTCTTTTATTGCCAATTACCTCAAGGACCTTCTGAGCCTGCCTTGCTGTTCTTATTGGAGGACGTAAATGGCGATTTGGTGAACGAGCATAACATGGAGCTGCCCAGTACATAAAATCCAGTAGCATCCAGTTCCATCATATATCAACCAACGAAGCGCACTCACCATAACTCCAGGCACCTTTCATCCCAACTTCGTCTACGAGAACAACAGTTACCCTCGATCGTCGTTTCTTCGACTATGAACCATACTACGTATCAGGTAACGCTATATTTGAACCTCAGTATCAAGTACTTTAACGAACTATATAATCACATAAAGGCTCAAAAACACATCGGTCAGTACAAAATATAAATGCGCAGATATCACCTCGGACACTCACTATGGAAACCAAAATAGTTTGACATCGCAGTGATAATATTTGAAAATAAATTATATTTATAGATATTGGAATTTACACAACTTTTAAATATAGAGATATTTGAAACCAAAATTAAAAAAAATTTGAAGCTCAATACTGAGAACCCCATCGATCAGCACACGACAAGCGATTTTTGAAGTTAAATGACATTTAAAGACATTTGAAGATTTGAATCCAATATTACAGACAATTTGAAGTTTAATTCTGAGAACACCATCGAGCAATACAAGATAAGCGATATTTAATGAAATTTGAAGTTAAATGATATTTTAAGATATTTGAAGTTGAACCTAAGGACAATACATTAAAAGAGTCACTATAGTATGATGACAACCCGTTTCCAAAGGCACAAATGAACGATTTTACGCGAGAATACATTCTCTACGTGCGTCAAAAAATCCTAAAAATGATATGCTGAGAAGAAAAACACCAACACCTGTAGTGGGAAGCATCATTTCCCAGTTGACTATTAGAACGATATTTAACGGTCATTTCCCAGTGGACTATTAGGGAAAACTTGTCGTGTAAAGACAACTAGACTCGAACTGTTCCATGAAGAAACCATAACGTAAATGCTTCAAAAATTGTTGCCAAGACAAAAAGAGTGAAGGACAATAATTTACAACAGAAGGGTGTAGTACACTAAGGACAGGAAGGTGATGAATATATGTGAATCTACATGTGTTACTTCCTAATAACTTTGACAATTCAAAAATCCCAATAGTGAAAGTGTTTAAATGTTATCAGTGAATATGATGAACCCAATATTGTATGTTATAAATCATTCATGTATGTACCACAAGTAGAATTAGGTGTAATATTATCATGTTATTCATTTAACGTAGTGTAGATAGTATGTAGTACGTCATTTAGACAGCAAAATAAAAAAAAACTAATGTAAAAGTAGAATAGCCCCAACCTTATTGGAAATGTAAAAGTAATCAGTGTTAGATATAGAAAAAAAAATCCTTAGTATAGTAGCAAAACTAGAACCATAAATAATCTTAGTCCGGTAGATGAATTTTAGATAGGGATGTAGAATAAAATAAAATAAATAATTGAAAAATTTTAAGCACTCCTAATGAGCAGTTACTAATAACGGGACGTCATTATTTGATGGGAAGGGTGATGTGCACCAGGAGTAAAAACCATATATTTAAAATACAATATTCTTTCCTTCTAAAGATGATTCGGGCAGAAATTAAACGTCCCCTAATTGAGTTAAAATACCACTTCCAAGAGTCTAAATTTTTAATCAGCAAAAAGAGAAACTGCCTTCTAGCTTCAGTCAAACAACGACGCTATTCGTTTGAATTTCGCTAAGAATATTAGTAGCAAAAAAAGTGCTACGTACGATATTTCTAAGGAAGTTTAAATGGCAAAAAAAACCGTGTGAACGCCTGAATCATCTGAAAAATCATAAAGAATTCATTGGATGAAAGATTTACATCCTTGGTCCTCTTGGGCCAATGGCAGGCCAGTCCTTACAGCACAGGACGAAAGAACTGCGTTTGGTAGTGGGGGTAGAGGTGCTTTTTGATATTAATTGTAAGTCAGATTTGAAACGATTCGTAAGCCAGCATCAGGAGAATCCAGATAGAATTTTTTGGCCTTTCAAGCTTGGCAATTCTTTCATGTTATGTCTTAGTCACCATTGTTGTCGTTTGAAGTGACTCACTGCTGTGCACCTAAATATTTAAGTCAATAAATCTATTGTCTTTTTTTATCTGTGTTTATTTCATTTTATATGTCTGGATCTAGTATGATAATAGGCCATTAGTTCGCATGTCTCCAAGGTAGCGCTCCCAAGGGAATCAGATCTCCAGATAGCTCAAGAAAGAAGAGGCCACGCTTTTTTCATCCCTACAAATACCAAAAGTTGTCATCTCAACAATTTAGGAAAAGTTTCTAAAACCTGTTAGCCTATAGGTATTCGTGTCTTGGAAGTCAGATCTGGTCGTGCCGTGGAAACAAAGCTCTGAGACGTCAAAATTTCTAGTTCAATAATTCTTAATTCCTCATAACTTTTGATGGATTAAATTAAATGAAATAATTCAAGGATATTCAAAATCAGCATTAAAATACAATTCGATTAATATGTATATTAGAGAAATTACGGCATCCGGTTCAAAGGTAAGATTTAACAGTATGGAAATAAACCTATGCCATTCATATCTGATTTATTGAGAAAGTCAGGTTTTGTTTTTGATTAATAAGAATACGTTTGATTCAAATACTAATTTTTCTATCATAACCCATAACAAAAATCATTTAATGCTACAACAGGTAGTCTGAGAGGCAATTGAAATCAGAGTTGAGATTAATAATAATTTTCCTTAAATAGGGACTTGGGGGAATATACACTAAATACTCTATACACAAATTGAATTAAAAATAATCTTACAAAATATTTAAAAAATATACAATAGGCATTAACACAGAACCGGTCACAAAAATATCTTTGAAGTTAGCTGCCAAAAAGGCTGGATTAGCAATAAGAACGTGTTTTTAATTTTTTTTTCTTTCATCTCATTTAATTGCCCTGTTTTACCTCGCTTTTTATCAGTCCTGATTGAACTTCGCTGACGTAAGGATGCTCGGACTGCTTTGAAAAAAAAAATTTTTGGTTTGATTGGCTTGATTTGATTGATGCAGGTTTTGATTTTGGCTCACCGTACATGAATAATTAAAACAAAATTTGCATATTAATTTTACTTTTATTTGGTTAATTGGCTTTTTCGAAACTTGTTTAATTTTATTTACGTTTAATTTCTGATTTTTTTTTAAATAATGCTGGGAAATCCGGCACCCCCTTCATAGAAATGTCCCTTCCCCATGAAAACTGTCTTCATGGAAAGATCTTCCCACATAACCCCCGACCCACCCACCCCCCTACTACCAGAAAAAATCCCCCTGAAAACGTCTATATACTTCCTAATAACCAATACTATATGTTAACATTGGGTAAAGTACATAACTTTCAGCCCTCCCCCCAGGGACTCTGGGAGATTAAGTCATCCTTAAGGACATAGTTATCATATTTTCAACCATGCTGAACGAAATGGCTATCTCAAAATTTGGATCAGGTGAATTTGGGGAAAAAATGAGCATGCGAGGGGGCCTAGCTACCCTCCATTTTTTTGGTCAATTAAAAGGGGCACTAGAACTTTGAGTTTCCGTTCCAATGAGTCCTCCCACGATATTTTAGGACCACTGGGTCGATACGATCACCCCTGGGGAAATACTACCTATATACCATTTGTACTTATTTTATAGTTCAAATACTTCTCCTTGTCGGCGTTCAATCTTACAATACCATTAACATGTGAACACACTTTCTTAAAATGCTCCATCTTCACTTTTTTTTAAAGATATGACTTATGTGTTTATCGTTCAACTGCGTAAATAATACTGATTTAATACATGCAATGAACTAAATAATATCAATAACCAGCCATAGAGTATCAGTGGGAAAGCCGCGTTGTGTCTCTGAGATAACATAGAGTACAATTGTTTGACCCATAAGCATATTTCATGTCAGTAGTAATCAAGGTTATACTTTAGGGACTTTATGTTCCTTCCATTATTATTTTGGGCCTTTACGCTCCTTGGCACCTTTCCATGGTTGATTACCAGACATATAGCAATTCCGGGCCAACCAGACATGTTTCTAGGCACAACCAGACAGGTTTCTGGTGGGTATAGAATTTGAGAGTCGATAAAGTGAATTATGTCCCTATTCTAGTTTTTCTAAACCGATATTGCCTATAAATTAATAAAGGGTTAAGGTAATTAGCGATTACGAGCGAGGATAGTACGAATTGCTTGTGAAAAACCCGGATGAATTAGTTGAAAATAAAGTTTTAACAAGAAATATCTGAAAAGTAACGATAGAATGACATTGTGACTTGACCTAGCTTTACCTCTCGGATGTGGTCTGTATAATACACAAGTAACGTTTGAAACACAAGTATTATCAATTTAAAATAGGATCTACTGTTCCCTTCGTTCCCCCATTTCTGAGGGCAGGGGAGGGTAGGAGAGGGGGAGGGGGAGTCAATTTTGGAGTTAAAACAAAAAAATACTCAGAATCGAAAATAAATGAGATCTGCCTCAAGGGGAAAGCTCAGAAGCCCTTCGTTCCCCCATTTCTGAGGGCAGGGAGGGGGATGGCGAGTCAATTTCAGAGGGAAAACCAAAAATACTCAGAATTGAAAATAAACGGGATATGCATCAAGGGGAAGGCTCAGAGGCCCTTCGTTCCAATATTTCTGAGGGAAGGGGAGGATGGAGATCTCCCTCAAGGGGAAGGCTTAGAGGACCTTCGTTCCTCCATTTCTGAGGGGCAGGAGAGGGCGGGGGTCAATTTTTGAGGGAAAAAAAAATATACTCATACTCCAAAATAAAAGGGAATATGCCACAAGGGGACGGCTCGGAGACCCTGCGTTCCCCACTGTCTGCGAGCCGGGGAGGGGGGGGTCAATTTTGGCGGGAAAACAAAAAATACTCAGATTCAAAAATAAATGAGATCTGCCCCAAGGGGAAGGCTCAGAGTCCCTTCGTTCCCCCATTTCTGAGGGCAGGGGAGAGGGAGGGGGGTTAATTTTGGAGGGACAAAAAAAAATAATCAGAAACCAAAAAAAATGCGATCTGCCCCAAGGGGAAGGCACAGAGGCCCATTCGTTCCCCCTTTTCTGAGAGCTGGGGAGGGGGAGGGGGGAGTAAATTTTGGAGGGAAAACAAAAAATACTCATAATTGAAAATGAATGAGATCTGCCTCAAGGGGAAGGCTCAGCGGCCCTTCGTTCCCCCATTTCGGAGGGCTGGGGAGGGGTGGGGGGAGTCAATTTTGGAGGGAAAACCAAAAATACTCCAAAAACCAATTTTGGAGGGAAAAGGGAAAATCAAATTTAATTTTCATTGAATACTTTTCATTTAAACTTAAAATACGCTAAAAGTTGGTTCTCTTGAAACTATTGCAGTTTCTACAAAATGAACGATTTTCAAAATCAAATTTAATTTTCATTGAATACTTTTCATTTAAACTTAAAATACACTAAAAGATGGTTCCCATGTAACTATTGCAGTTTCTATAAAAATGAATGAATTTCAAAATCAAATTTAATTTTCATTGAATACTTTTCATTTAAACTTAAAATACGCTAAAAGATGACCCCCATGAAACTTTTGCAGTTTCTATAAGAATGAACGAATTTCAAAATAAATTTAATTTTGATAGTGCTGTACTGTTGT